>NW_007729711.1:49576-96520 GCF_000696425.1 Galeopterus variegatus
AAAAAAGACAAAAGAAAAAAAAAAAAAAGAATGACAATGTCCAGTTTTGGTGAGAATCAGAGAAAGGGGCATTTTTACTCACTTCTAAATGGATATAAATTAGTTTAACCTTCCCAAAGGTTTTTAATCAATAGTCTTTTAAGCACATTTATCCTTTGACTCAGCAATCCCAATTCTATGAACCTAGGTAAAAGATATAATCAGAATTGTATGAAAAGATGTCGGTACAAAGCAGGCAAATGTCTTGCATTAAAGAATTGGTTACGTTATTTTTATAGTCACATAACATTTTACAATTTACTCATTAAAAATTATTGTAGTATTTATTAATACGAAAAAATGCTACATGAAAAAATGGGCAAAATGACATGTGATTTCATTTGGTGTTGTAAGCAGTAAAAATATTTACACCCTTTACTCAAATCACAGGAATGATATGAACCAATAATGTTAGTTTATGTGGTTTCTATATTCTGTGTTTTTTAAATTTTCCTAAGTCTTCTGCACCAAGTATTATTTCTGAGATTTAAAATGCCATTAGATTATTTAATACCAGTAAACTATTTAATGCATGAGTGTCATATTATTAAAGTGTATAATTTATATCATTCCAGTTTTGACATGTAATATGTATGTATCTGTGAATTCAGAGAAATAAAAAACTGTAAGGAAAATTTTAAAAAGTAGTTCTGAGATAGTTGAACAAATTTTAACATACCTTTAAAATTATCTTTTATCACTGAGTATATTATGAGTAAAATGCACTTTTAATATGAAGTGTAATTATCTTATTTCTAGGATTTAAATAATTATTTTTTCTCATATTTAAGATGTTTTACATCAAAAGATGACTGAGACATGTGCCACTGCTCATATTGGTGGGGTAAATATTGTGCTGCTTGAAGGGATTACACCAAATATACAGTAAGTGTGTTGATTTTTATTTTCCTATACTTGTTTGTTATATTTTTAGGGAAAACTGAAAAACTCTTTGGATGAACCCATATCTGCTGAGTTTTGAGGTTTATATACATAATGATCCTAGATACTGAGATTCTGACTGTCATTAAGAATGTCACCAAATAAAATGTTTTTAGAAAGATGATTTTTTTTTCTAAAATTGATTTTACTACCTGTTTCCACCCCCTTAAAAGATTGTCTAATAACAAAAATGATAATCATACAAATTTCAGTTCAACGTACAAGATGTAAATATTCATGTAATTCAAGTAGTTAATTAAAACTAAATTACAGGCAAAGAATATAGATTGTCTCTTAATTTTATATTAAGTAATCATTACCCATATTCATGCTGGGTTTTAAAACTTACTCTTGTCATTTTTGTATTTAATGAATTTGACAATAAAGCCTATGAAATCCTTATAATAGTATATATAGGCCTCTTATAATGAGTATATCATATGCTTTTATTTTGACTCTTTGTTCTTACCCTTTCCTTATAAGTTTGGTTCTTGGATCTATTCAGAATTGTTTTGATGATGATTACCTTTATATGTGATATTCAGATCACTAATCTATAATTGATACATTTAACCATTTGACTTTGTTCATACCCTGGGTAATATATAACTTTGTTTCTAACTTCCTTTTGGTGGAACAGTTTTATGTTGTAACCACAAAATGATAAAGTTGTCAGATTTTGAGGATTTGCCCTTTCTTAATATTATAGCTAGTTAATGTTGTGCTATTCTTATCCTACAATGCATCCATCATGCTAAATGCTGCCTAAAAAAAGGATTTGATTCAGTGCTATAAAAATTACTTATTATTCATAGGTTGACTAAGAAGTATGATAAGTTATAGCTCTAAGTATAGTATTTTAAAAATCTGGATAACATGATTACTGTTTCAGGGAACATTTCCTGAAATGGATGTTTATAAATGAGCCATAGATTTCTGCAATAAATTTTGGTTAAAATTAGTAACCCTAGAGCCCATTCTTAAGACTTCCTGGAGACCATCTCAGGTTTAAGTCTTGCTGGAATCATTTGGACCTGTAAGTCTAGAACTAAAGATGGTATATTTCATAATAGGTGCCTAGTGTCCAGATCACATTTCCTAAACAATCTTTTCAAGAAAGACCAGTAAATTCCAGTGGTTGTGAGAGATAAGATCTTTCTCTGTTCATTCAATATAGGGGAGGGTGGTTATTATGTAATAATTACAATATTATGTTGCCCACTGTGGGCCAGGAGCCTCACATAGATTATTTTATTTAATCCTAACTGTGATCCTGTGAACTGGGATGGTTTCATCTCCATTTACAGAACAATAAGCTGAGGTTCAGAAAGATCAAAGTATTTGCCTAAAGTCAAAGTATATACTTAAAATCATACAGTCAGTAAGAAGAGATGACTGAACCTATACTCCTTCCACCTTACCGTGATGCTTTTGTGGAGTTATCAGACCATGAATTCCGTGATTCTTTTGTTGACTCTAAATTTGAAGTACCATGGTTACTTTAACCTATTCAGTAGATGTCCCATGTGTTTTATTTACTCTATCCTCTTATCTCCCTTATCCATTTTCTCTTAAGAGAAGGGCTTAAAGGGCCTCTAAACATGCTAAACATAATATTTATGAAACATTTTTAAAAAAAATATTATATAATTAAAATTTCTTGCCTTCCCCGCCCAAGTAAAGATCTGTTTATTTGAAAAATAAGTTATACGTAATCACTGACAAACTCATAGTGTTTAGAATTTTTGGATGTATTCTTTGGCATTTTATTTCCAATTGCAATTAAAAGGAAATGGATTGAAAAAAAATAGTTTAAAAGGTACTTGGAAGAAAAATTTTAAGAATGGGAAATTAGAAAAGATTTTGAGATAATTGGTCATATTGTAACTAATTTATGAATGAATGTTTATTTGCTTCCTTTTTGTTTTCCTGCTTTCTCTTGAATCTTCATCTGTAGACTGGAGGATTTTCCTACATCTCCTACAAGTACAGCCAAACAAGAGTTTCTGTATGTCATATTATGCTTTTTCATGACCTTGTGATTAACATAGTATTGAATAGTTTTAAAGATAAGTATTTAGTATTTAAGTTATCTATATGGCTGTGAATGTATGTAGTTAGTTAATGTCTTATAGCTTTAACATAGACCCTTTTGTAGATTAAAGTTTACTGGTATTCAAGGAACACACAGATAAGGACTATCTTTTGGGTGATGCATACATTGTTGTTGACAGATTGTACACTGTAGTTGTGTGTTCTTTTTTAGACACATTACTGTTAAAATTTCTATGTTTACAAATACTGGTTAATGTTGTTGATATTATGGGGGCCAAGAGAAAACTTTCTCTTTATCCATGAAAGTTCATTAACAAAAATCACTGACAAATATGGACCAATTTGAAGAAAAGGCATAAGAAATTTTATTATTTAATGTGCTGGGAGGGGGCAAAACACAGGGTGGAGTCACAAGAGAGTAATGTCCCAATTTTCCATTGGGGTACAGAGCTTATACACCCATCTCTGTAGGAAATGGGGTGATGGGGGTATAAAAGTAAATGATTCTTAGGGGGATGCAGTGGTCCTGGAGAATTTTAAATAGCCTGGGACAAAGTATATTTGGCTAACAATGACTGGTAAATATTTCTTCCAAAGTACTGAATGGAGGGCTGGCCAATGAGCTCAGTTGGTTAGAACATGGTATTACTAACATTAAGGATTTGGATGCTGATACCAGCCAGCTGCCCCCCCCAAAAAAAATACTGAATGGGACCGAAATGGAAGACAATGGTCTGTGACAAAAGTTAGTCCAGGTGTGTTGACAGACTCCAGTCTTCCTTTCTGTGATATGAGTTAAGTTAATGAAAAATCATGGAAAGTACCAGAGATAACTATCTTCTCTGGCAGGTTGGACTTTAGGCAGATCAGGGAACAGCTTCACCCTGTGCTTTGGAGAGTGACTAAGTATTGACAGATGGGGGAGGGGGAAAGGTCAGAGAGAACTTAAGGCTGCTTCTTTACTGCAGCATGTCAAAGTGCTATATTTTGGGGTAACAGCTTTCTGCATCCCAGTAATATAATAGAAACTAAAATATTCACTTTGCAGGAGTTTTCACTAATTGCAGAAATGATTAAAACACTAACAAGAATGCATCTGCACATTTCAATCTTACTGTTCTGTTTTTCAAAATGGGGAGAGTTTATTGCTCTATTGACAGGTTTTATCTATGCCTTTTACTATATGATTTTGAATGGCTTGACTTGACTGATTGTCTATCTGATATTTTGTGGTTGTGAGCAATACTGAAGTGCAGTATTTAAATATTCATCACATGAACCCATCCACCATGACAAATTAATACGTTACTGAGCACTGTTTATTTTTTTGGACATTTTCTTTAAAACTTGAATATGTGAATAAATAGATAAATCTGTATATTATGCTTCATGCTGGTATAGGGGCCAAGGGAAAACTTCCTCTTCACCCCTGAAAGTTCGTAAATAAAAATCATTGACATGGCCAGCCCCGTGGCTCACTCGGGAGAGTGCGGCACTGGTAGAGCCGAGGCTGCGGGTTCAGATCCTATATAGGGATGGCCCATGTGCTCACTGGCTGAACATGGTGCAGACCACACTGTGCCGAGGGTTGTGATCCCCTTACCCATCAAAAAAAAAAGTCATTGACAAATTTAGATCAATATAAAGCAAAGGCATAACAAATTTCATTAGTGTGCTGGGAGGGGGCAAAGCACAGGGGAATCACAAGAGAATAATGTCCCAATTTCCAATGGGGGTACAAAGTTCATATACCAGTGTTCATGAGAGAGAAGTAGGGGGAGGTACAAGCCCCAGGATAATGGCCTGAAACCAGGTTTTTCTGAAGCTGGGGGGCGAGGTATGCGGGGTGGTCATCACAAGTGAAAGAAAGGAAGTCAGAAGTTAAAAGTTAAGTAGAAACATCTTGAATGAAGATGAAAATACTTCAGGTAATCTCACAGCTGCCCTCAGAAAGAACAGTAGCCAAAGGAGGGACGCCTCAAAGGAAGCCTGCCTGTTAGTATTTATATATGTAAATTTCTTCTGAATTAGCCATCTTAAAATATGTCAAAGAATGTATTTTGGGGCCGAAATATTGTGCCTTCCTTTACTTGGTAAGATTATCATACTTGAGATTTGTTTCATTGTGTATTGGTAACAGGCCATAAACAAAACATCATCAATTAACAGCCCTTTGCTGGTATTATCTGTGATCTATATCACTTCATCAGCCAACTAGAAGTACTAAAAATAATAAATGCACTAATATCAAATTAAAGAACTGCAGGTTTTTTAGAAGCCACTTTTCCACGTTAGTATCATCTTAACAGGTATAGAAAAACACATTTAATTCCACTACAGAAGTCATAGAAGCTAGAGAAGATTTATTGTTTCTTTCTGCTTTTTCACTGAGTTCTCTGGATGTATGACAAAAAATATCAATATTGACTTTAGAGGGATTGCTCTTTTACTGGCTCAAGGTCACAGCTACTCAACAATTACTAGCTTATATATTGTGTGCTAGGCTCTGTTTTAGGCTCCAGGGGTGCAACAGTAAGAAACTGAGACGTGGTCCCTGTTGTGACATCACTTACAGGCCACTAATCTCCCCTTTTAGGGTTTCCTGCTGAGAGTTGCCAAATGGCAAAGAAAGTTCCAATGATATTTAATAGTTGGCTAAATAGCATCTGATCATAACACTCCACACCCTCCTTACAGAGATTTTGAGGCAAAACTGAATTGAGGCAGGCAGCACAGAACAAGAATTTACTCTCTCTGCCAGCCTGGAAAGTTTGGGACCTGTGTTCTGAAGTAGGCGGGGTGGAGCTAGAGATAGAGATAATGAGTCCCCAAAGCAAATCCTCAGATCATTTACTCAACCTTTTGTATACACAAGGATTTCTGACCTGTTTTTAAGGCCCTACTGCTTGGACTCAGGAAATAAAAGAAAATGGGAAAAGGTCCTTTCCTGATGAGGCACTGTGGTCACTGTGACTAAGGCTCACAGTGGATCTAGGGGAACCACGTGATGCAGACCACCACTGTCAGTGAATTCTTTAACCAATCTTCTTGGTCACTTGCCATGAACTTTTCATGTATGAGTGTACTTCAAAAAGTTAATGGAAAGATTTGTATATCAGGCATACTTAGCATAATACAAGTTTTTATAGTTATCACCTTCAATTCTGAGCACTTCTTTCTTGTGTAACATTCTTATGCATATACAACATGTTGTGTGGCCTAGATTAGGTGACAGCTCTCTTCAACAATTCTAATGAAATTATGATTAGATAACTCATATTGGCAGCCTGTAAACTGTTTAATTCATCAGTTCCTTACATCCTTTCCATGTGCAGTTTGACAAGGGTATCATCTACAGTTTCTTGTTAGGTTTGATTGGTATGGGACCAGTTCCAATGAGCACCGCTTACATTGTAGTTGTGGACATCATTTACATAGACTATAGTGTGAATGGGGCCCTCTGGATGTGCAGTTTGACAAGGGTATCATCTACAGTTTCTTGTTAGGTTTGATTGGTATGGGACCAATTCCAATGAGCACCGCTTACATTGTAGTTGTGGACATCATTTACATAGACTATAGTGTGAATGGGGCCCTCTGAAGTTGGGTAATACAGAGACCCTGAAGCCCTTAAAATCAAAGTTTCCACTGGAAATACCATAGTAGGATCTACAGTAGGGGAGCAGTCACCCCCTTAGCTTTTCATTCTGACTTCTGGTGTATAATTAAGAATCTGGTGTTATATGTGTACTTATTCAATCAATGGTAATATTTAGGCAAGCTTCTACAGATTATAAAGGTAAACAGTGAGATAGGTGTGGAATTTTATGACTGCTGTGGTAGAAAGATAGATTTCTTTGCAAACGTATGTTTAGTTGCATTCAATAGACGGATACTGTTCACAGGTAGAAAGTCATTTGCATTTCAGCACCATCTGGGTATATTCTGGCTCATGATGAAACTGTGCTTAAAATGAAATATCATTGGTGATAAACAGTGGTTTTGATGATTATAATGTTAAAAAAGATTCAAAATTCAATAAGTAGTCAGCATTTCAGAGCCTACTCTCCTGCTGGCTAGACCAATTCTGTACAATACTTGCACATCCTACACCCCAAGTCAGTGACAATCTCTGAGAAATAGTGTCTGGTAGAAGAAAGGAGTATAGTTCTCTAGTAATCATTTTTGAATTTTATATAATGCCTGAATTTCACCATCTGTAAATAATCAAGTTCTCTGATAGAGCCACTGTTACGCTTCTCAAGGCTTATTCTAATAGAAGTTAAATGTGATAAATTGATTCTTTATATCCTTGTGACTGTAAATAAACCATTGATGAATCCTCTGCAGCCTAAGCAGATATTAATGTATGTAAACTGGAGTTAATATGAAATTTGCATTTTGTGTATTTTGCCTAATCTGTTTAGTGCCAAGAATCCTTTGCACCTTTGATGGATAACATTTAATTTAAATCTCTTTACTGTCTGGGTCCTTAATGATGCAGTCCATTACTTTTCCATTTTATATGTCAAAGACTGCTTCATTATGGCTTCTACATACATGTCCTATCATATGCTATCTGTGGAATTCCACAGTTGTGTTGAGAGTCATTCTTCTATTTTACTTCTTTCTGATCGTTCATTTTACAAATATATGAGTGCCTATTATCTTCCAAGTACTGTTCGAGGCATTGGAAGGAGAGAACAAAAAATCAAGAAAGATAGTATCTTTGCTTTATGTCTGTACAGTAAAGCACACTAATTCCTAACTAAGAATAGTAGCCTTGCGCATTTTGAGTCAGATATCTACAACTTCTTTGCCACTCATTGAAGATATAAATTGACAATAAAAAAACAGAAAATGCAAGTTGCATTTTCTTCATTCCTATCAATTTCTCCTAACATAGTAGATGATTGTTAGAGTATTTCTTTGGCTTCCCTTGCGCATTTTGAGTCAGATATCTACAACTTCTTTGCCACTCATTGAAGATATAAATTGAGAATAAAAAAACAGAAAATGCAAGTTGCATTTTCTTCATTCCTATCAATTTCTCCTAACATAGTAGATGATTGTTAGAGTATTTCTTTGGCTTTTGATTAGATTTTAAATAGCATTTTTTGCTTTTATATTCAGTATTTGTCTCTCATAATGGTTGTACAGATCCCTAAAGTAAGTTGGAGAAGAAAAGAGGAGTTCTGAAAGGGGGAAAAAATCAAAATGGAATGTGTGTGTGTGTGTGTGTGTGTGTGTGTGTGTGTGTGTATGGAATACTATTTAGTGCAGTGTACAAAATAAATGTATTTTAATATTTTTAGAAAACATTGTTTCTTCAATATGTAATTTAAACACATGAAAAATCTTGTTATCTTAGTTCATCGAATTATTTAAAAGTATTTTTCTTGCTCTCAATTCTTTTTCAAAATTTTTCTTCATTTGGCTGTATTTTAATGGTCTCCCTTCTCTATTGATAGAACTGTAGTGAAATGTAGCATTGCCAAGTCGCAAGCTCTCTACAGTGCCCAGAGAGGGTTGAAGACAAACAATGCTGCTGTATTTAAAGTAGGAGCTATCAGCATCAACATTCCTCAGCACCCTGCTACCTTACATAGCATGATGGTTCGTAGTTCTCATCAGCTGTCTAAACAAATCTCAGACCTCATCAGACAGCCTTCTACAGTGTGAGTTATTTTATTTGTTTATGTGCTGTGATTCTATATAATACCTCAAAAAAAAGTTTGGAGGAAGATGAAAGGCTACTTCTAAGTATTGACCATTATGGACAATGGGGCAAGTGAAGAGTAGCCAATAATCATGGGGGAATCATATTGGATAACATTTAAGTACTATGTCAGAAATGTAATTGTCAGTGTTCCATATTGCATAAATAAAGTTTGAGATTCTAGAGATTTGTGGCTTCATAAGAGTTAGTAATAAAAAGCAAATTGATGAATTCTAAGACTATATCAATCCTTGTTTACTTTGAATTCATTGAAATTTATGGCTGCATAAGGTTTAAGAAATTGCAGTGGTGATTTATGTTCCATGCATTGTTTTGTGCTGTCCTCTGTGTGAAATTATTATATATGATTCAATGCACGATTTGACCATGCCACATAAATATTTTAAAGGACAATAAATCAGACTTTTTCACATTAACTTTTGTTCCTGTGTCTATAGCCTTTATTCATTCACCTGCATTGCTATCCTTATTCCCAGCCTCTGAAAGCTATAGCTAATAAAAATATATGGAAAAGGTAAAAAAGTTGCCTTATGTTTCCTTTTCCTCATCCTATAAAGTGGGAAAACATTAGTGTGTCTTTTGATGGTACCCTAAAGCAGTGATTTTTCTAATTGTTCTATTTAGATCTTTAATTCTGATGTAATATTAATTTATGGCTGAAGTTGACTAAGTAGTAAAAACTTAAATATTTTTCTCCCATGAAAGGAATATGGAATCCAGAATGTGTATTGTGAACATTAGTTTTAAAATACTCCAAAGAATTTTTCCTTATTGTAATGTATTGTCAGTAGAGTGTAGTAGTATAAAAATCAGACTCTGGAGTCAGAGTCAAAAGTTTAGTTTCACCACTTTCTAGCTACGTTTCCTCATTTACAAAGCCGAGATAATAGTACCTACTCAAAGGGTTTTGTGAGACAAATGAGATAGAACCCACAAAGCACTAAGAATGATACCTGACACTTGTAATTATTGTTACTGTTGGTGTTGTTAATAGTGGCAGTAATAGTAGTGGCAGTAGTATAATTAGTATTACAATCATCAGTAGAGTACAAAATGGTTAAGTCATAGAATTTGGAATCAGACAAATCTGAGTTTAAATTTCAGTTTTGCATTAATGGCATGAATCACCTTGGGAGTATAACATTCTAGGAGTATATATTGTTATTCTTCTTGTCTAATTTTCTAGATCATCATTGCTCAGTGGCTGGTTTTAGGAAGTCTTAATATAATATGATATTTGAAAGAAACATTTGTTCACAATATATATTTGTTATTTTTTACTGAGACATCCAATAGTTTTATACAGTAAAATGGCAGCTGTTAATTGTACTTTAAAAAAAAATTTTTTTTTTTTTGTTTTATAGCCCACAGCCTGTAAAAGAAGATATTGCAACCCCGCTACCTTCTGAAAAAACTCCAACAAGTGTTAATCAAACTCCCGTTGAAACAAATGAATTTCCTCAGCTACCAGAAGGCTTAGAAAAGAAGCCTATTGTTCTTAAATTCAGTGCCATGTTAGATGGTATAGCCATTGGAGCAGCACTTTTACCATCTCTGAAAGCAGAATACAAGATGGGAAGAATGAGAAGTCATGGAATGACAGGTAATGCTGAATTTTGAATCCTATCTCTTAAAATTTATGATTTGAGAAATTAGTGATATTTTGATGAGAAGGTAAATTTAGTTTTATAGATATTATATGAAAATCTAAACAATTTTAACAACACTTAAATTTCATTAATGATATTCTCCAGTCAAGTAAAAAATATCAGTGCACCTCTGTGAATGGCCAGAATGGACCCTTCTTTGAACTGTTTAAAATTAGTTATTCAACTGTTGAAGCCAATTCTCCAATTAAACTAAAGTTGAATAAATGAACATCTGTTAGGTTTTTATAGTCTGAATAACTTGGTTTATTTTCACATTGGGTGCATTTAGCTTAAATCAGAGGTAATTTTATTTTTCTAAAATAGCTTCTTCTGTGTGGTTTGGGAACCTTTATATACCCTATCCCAAAATTCTTTGCTTTTTAATTTTTATTGTGACATGTGTCATATATACAAAAGCATGTGAATTATGCATACACACACTTTAAAAAATAATTAAGTACTGTAAACTCACCAACCCACTACACAATCTGAGAATTAGAACAATACCAGTAGCCTCCTTCAAAGGCAGTCCCTATGACTGCTTTGGGAATAACCACTATCATGAATTTTGTCTTACCCATTCCTTTGCTGCTGCTTTGTAGTTTTACCATGTAGGTATATGAGGGTACTTCAGAAAGTTTGTGGGAAAATAGAATTAAAAGATAATACAAATCTTTCCATGAACTTTTGTTTTGTTTTGGTGGCTGGCTAATATAGAGAGCCTAACCTTTGATCTTGATGTTATCAGCTCTGTGCTCTAACCAACTGAGCTAACTTGCCAGCCCTCCATGAACTTTTTGAAGTACGCTTGTATATTCATAAATGATTTTGTTTGCTTTTGCATGTTTGAGTTTCTCAAGGGTATTTACTTACGAGTGGTAAAATTTGGTTGTACGGTAAATACATCTTTGGTTTTACTAGGAAATGCAAAACTGTTTTCCAATTTATTCTCCCACCAGTATTAGATGAGAGTTTTCATTGTTCCACATCCTTGTTCACACTTGGTATTGTCTGACTTTTTAATTTTTGCTTGTCTGGTAAGTGTGGAATGGTATCTCCTTGTGGTTTTAATTTATATTTCTTTGATTACTAATGAAGCTGAATCTTTTTTATATGATTAAGAGCTCCTTATTTGTTTTCTTTATATGAAACGCCTGTTGATGGTTCTTTTTTGCTTGTTTGTTTTTTTGCCAACTTATCATCAAGGCATTTATGTTTTCCTTGATTCACAGGAATTCTTTATATATTCTGTATATTATATCTTTGATGTTATATGTTTAACATGTGTGATCACCCAGTTAGAAGCTTATCATTTCACTTTGTCTTTTGATCAACAGATAGTCTTAATTTTAATGTAACTGAATTTACTAGTATTTTCCTGTATGATGTGTATTTTTATGTCCTGAAGAAATCCTTCTTTTCCCAGGATCATGAAGATATTCTCTAATATTTTTTCTTAGATGTTTTGAGTTTTGCTATGCATATTTATTAGTCTATTTTGAATTGATGATGATTATTATTTTTAAACTTGCTGTGGGGTAGTAGGCATACCCAGTTATCTCAGCATCATTCATTGACTAATCCATTCCTTTTTTTTAGTGATTCATTATCCAAAAATTAGTCATATATTAAGTGTTTTTTACATATGGAGTCTATTTCTGAGTTTTCTATTCTGTTTCATTGGTCTATTTGCACCAGTATCTCATTGCTACCTGACTTTTCCATTTTTAGGAATTGCTCTGGTTATTTTTGGTTCTTTGCTGCTCCATATACATTTTAGAATCAGTCTGTCATATTCCCTGAAAAAGCCCTTTTGAATTTTTATAGGAATTTCACTGAATCTATAAATTTATTTTGGGGAGGATTGACAACTATGCAATATTTAACCCTCCTAGTTCTGAATAAGTCTGTTTCTCTGTCTCTTTAGGTTTTCTTTAATATTTTGCCATAAAGTTAAAAATTTTTCTATTTAAAGGTTTTTGTGCAACTTCTGCAAGATATTTATTTATTTAGGTACCTAGATACCTGTGTTGTTGTTGTAGCTATTACAAATATTCTCTTTTGTAAAATGGCATTTTTCCAAACTTCGTTGGTGGTATGCTTGATGCTTTTATGTTAATCTCATACTCAACAGCCATATTAAATATTTTATTATTGCTAATAAATGGTAGATTCATTGTAGGGTTTTTTTGGTAGCAATCATACTATTTGCAAATAATGATATTTTGTTTCTTCCTTTCCAGCTTTTATGCCTTTTATTTCTTTGTATTGTCTTATTGTGCTTGCCTTGTCTTATTCCCATTTTTTAGTGGAATCAGCATTTTACCAGTGAATCTAATATTTGCTGTGGGTTTTTTCTAGGTTCCTTTCATTAGGTTAAGAAAATGTACTTCTTTTTCTAACGTGGTAAGAGTTTCTATGACGAATAATTGCAAAATATAATCAGATACTTCCTTCTGTTTCTATTGAAATGAAAATGTTTTTTTCTCCTTTATTCTGTCAACATGATAAATTACATTAATAATTTTTAAAACTCTCATATATATATATAAACATACATACATTTGTGTATGTATTTATGTATGTATGTATGTATAAATGTATTTCCATCCCTAGCATTTTATGTTTTCTTTATTAAGAGGGGTTTTTCTGAACATTTAGACTTTTATATTACCAGAAACAAAAGTACTCTAAAGTGTGTTTCCAGATCTGTCAAAGTTAGGAGCCTTAGGGCTTCAGATATTGGAGGACAGGGCTTACAATAAATTAGACTCATTTATTTAGAACACCCATGAAATACAAGGGTCAACAGAAGCAGCAAATCAAAAGCCAGATAGGCAGTTTAGAACTAGGAAGATAGAAATATTTAGAAGCAGAGTAAACATTTTGTCAAATATATAAGAACCCCAAATTCTTCTTGAAATGAAGGAAAGGGACAAGAACAGTAAAAAAATGACTGCATTAGTGATAAGGTATGACCCAGTAACTGAGGCCTTGGATTATTTCAATCTTGATGTTTTTATTTGGTGATGCTGGCAGTAGTGCTAGTGCAATATTCATACATTTTTCGTAGACACCATTTTTGGAAAAAGTGAGGAATGAATGAGTGAATGAGCACCTTCATAAACAATAACTTTTCTTATTTCTTACAGGTGCACAGACAAGATTTACATTTGAGCTGCCAAATCACAGATTACGTTTTACTTCAAAAGTTTCTGCCACAGATATGTCAACCATTCCTCCTTCTGCCAGTCTTAACCTTCCGCCTGTTACTATGTCAGGGAAATACATAATGGAAGAACATGACAGTTATTCAGATCAGGTGTGGAGTATAGATGAACTGCCTTCTAAACAGGGCTACTATTTACAGGGAAATTATCTACGTTGTGTGGCGGAAGTAAGTTTACTTTTAAATTTTCCTACTCTTTGTAACTTAGGAGTCTTCAGTATTTAGGTATACCAAAATATGTAGCGATCCAGACTTTTAAGGTAAGAAAGTACTAAGTCATTTATTCCTGCAGAAAAGTTCTTTACTAAATCAGGGCCACGGATGGGGGAATGTCTGTCTCCCTCTCTCCGTGTAGTTTTATTAAAGCATGTTTCCTTTTTAAATATATTAGTCATCTTTGAATTTACATTTCTTATATTGGATTTAACATCCATGTATGCAATATTTTCATGGTTCATTTGACTATAAAACAAATACCAGTTAACCTTCATTAAGTGTTTTACATGCATTGACTTCTGCAGTCCTTAACCCTATGAGGTAGATATATTTGTTCTCATTTTATAAATGAGGAAACTGAGCCATAGTATGACCACATAATTCATACAGGTATACACAATCATTAACAATAATCTAAAGGAAGATAAGATAGTCAGGTTCACAGACTAGTTTCTTTACTAAGGTAAATGGAAAGCCGGCATAACTGATTCTATTAAGTATGACCACATAATTCATACAGGTATACACAATCATTAACAATAATCTAAAGGAAGATAAAATAGTCAGGTTCACAGACTAGTTTCTTTACTAAGGTAAATGGAAAGCCGGCATAACTGATTCTATTATTTTTTTTTTACTTTATATCTTTACAACCTGTCAAGAATTTAAAAAGCATTTGGACACATTTTTCATTTGTTTTGTTGTGAGCAGGTCATCTGTTATTAACATAATCTTATATAGTAGAAAATTGAAGCTCAGAGAGAGTAAACAACTTTCCTTTATTCTGCCAGCTATCAAGTGAGAGAGGTAGGAGCCACATTTAGGTGGCCTCCCTCCAGGCACACTGTGCTATTTCTCAGCCTACCTTGTCAGTTTCTGTTGGAAACAATTACAACCTTATCAGAAAGCAATTTGCTTTTTGTTTCATAGATTTTCTCTAGAGTTTGAAGCATCTGTAAGAGAGCTTTCTGGGTTCTTTAATAGAAATATTACAGCTACAGGGGATATATTTAACTCTGATTTACCTTCTTTAGAACCTGCTTGCCCTAACACCTCTCTAGAGTTGGGATTTTGGTATGTGAAAAACAAATGTACAGAAAAAAAAAAAGCAAGATTCTAACAAGTCAATGATTTACTTAAAAGATTCTAAAGTATGTTTCATGTGTGCTTTCCATTCTGAAAAATAAGTGCCCCAAACTTCAGTTTAGCAAAACTATTATAAATGCTTCATTTGAAATAAAATAAATCTGATGCAGTGCATTGTGTAATTCCTTACTAATATTAGATTTTTGAAAGGCATAAAGTTTGTAATTGAGACAGAACACAATCCAAAATTTAGTAAAAATGCAGTTAATTTTAAACATTTTAAAGAACCTAATATTGCATCCTTCTTAGAATTGAGTATTTTACTATGGCCCGCAATAAACACTCCTGAAAATCATCTCTCCCCTTTTTCTACTACTGTACACAAAATAAAAGTGTCTAGTACAACTTAGGCTTCCTGTGACTTCTTGCTTAAGACTACCAAATCTATTTTGCTCTTTTAATTTTTGATCAAAATATGAACCCTGTCAAAGTGGCAACTGATGAAGCATTTGCCTTAATCATGAGGATGTTTAAATCTATCTATGCTATAATACTCAACTTCAATTAGGGGTTCTATAAATCTGCCATTCTTGCCAGAAATTTTAATACCTTGAACAAATCATAGGGCATAAATTATATTAAAACTTGATTGGGTATCTCTGATTTGCTAATTCACTGAAGTGTAAGCCTGAAATCTAAATTTTTGTTTTTATTCATAGCTGTATCCTTACTACCTAATGTGATACATGGAATAGATGGTCAATAGATATTTGAATGAGTAGATACACTTTACTTTCACTTGTAATGATACTTGTCAATGGTTCTAAGACCTCAGTAGTGATCAATAGAAATAAATTTCATGCTAGGAAAAATTTTAATTTTGAAATTAGCAAATTACATAGTTAAAGTATGATTTTCATTTGTTTTCAAAAGATTTTTCATACCTTATTGACTATTATTATATTAAAAAAACAAAACGTTTTGAGAATGATCCATAACAGGTGTCAGGCTGATAAAGTATTAGAGACTCTGATTATTTTTAATCCTTCTTCAATCAATATATTGATTTCAAATAGTATGTAGATAATTTTCTCTTTTTCCTCAGAGTTTTGGATGATTCATGTGAGGGAAAAGGTATAAAACTAATATAGTCAGTAGTGTTAATCTAATCATCTGATTTTGTTTGGCAGGTTGGTTCCTTTGAACATAATCTCACAACTGATCTTCTAAACCACTTGGTATTTGTACAAAAAGTGTTCATGAAGGAAGTTAATGAAGTAATACAAAAAGTTTCTGGTAAGAGGATTTGGTACCTTATAATGTAGGTGCAGGTTTTTATTCTCATTGGCTACATGATTTTCCATGTGTCTATGACATGAGTATTGATTACAGCATTTTGATATAATTGTCAGTAACTACTGAGAAAAGTATTCATTCCTTTTCTGCCTTTCTCACCTCTAGACCATTTGCTTATAATTTGTCATGTGTAATATATACATTTAAGATTCATAAACTTCACAAAGCTCCCTTACGTTTCCCCCTCAAAAACTAAAAACAAAAATAAAAAACTTAAAGTATTTCTGTTAACCAAACTAATCTCTCTGATTTGGAACAAAATTTAGATAACTATTAAGATTTTAACTTTATCTATTCCGGATGATGGCTGTATGCTGGCTACATGGTAAATCGTCCATAACAACCCTTACTATAGTTTTGCTATGCCTCAACAGTAGATTACAACTGAGCTTCTTAATTAGTCGCTGTTTTACATTTTAGCAGGAAATACATGTTTGATTAAAAACAGTTAATTGACTTTTAATTCACGAAATAAAGTAGTATTAAAAGGAATTAGGGCAAAAACAAGTTGAGTCTCTAAAAATTTTCAGTGCTGAGTATTTTCACTACGAACATAATCATGTTAAAAGAATATTTAAGCCACATGTACAAGTTGGCATGAAGAGGAGTTTCCTCATGTTTATGGATTAATTCCTTCATTAAACAAATTTATTAAGTATCTAGGTATTCAATTACAGTTTCTTAAAAAAATTTATTGGTTATACATATTCATGGGGTACAAAGCTGACCATCACCACTTGTGCCCAAGATGAGTTAGAATTTTGATGAGTTCTGTGAATAACAAGAACAAGGTGCAATGAATTTGTATCACAGGAGAAACTAATCTAGTTGACGCAATCAGAAAAGTCTTCACAGAGGTATTTATCCAAAACCTTAAGAATTAATTCCAGTTCAGCAAGAGAGGAGGAGAGGTAGAAAGGATGCTGGCAGAGCACATGGACCAGTGTTTGATAAGGCCCTGAAGGAGGACACCACTCCTTGGATTAGGGAATTAAACTGATGCATCAACTCTGTGAGCAACAGGTTTCCCTGGTTCTCTTGGGCTGGTTCTGGTTGCATCTGAGGTCAGGAGGCTACTTAATGATCATATTATAGAGGCCCAACAGAGCTGTAGAATTTCACAAGTTAAGTCATAAAAGATCAGATTATTGGTGTCATAAAGTTTTTCTGAAAAAATGGTTGACTAGAAGCTATTAAGGAGGAGATAAATATATAGCAAAATCTCTATCACTGAAAGTGCCTCTACTTGGGGAACATAAACAAGTTTTCGTGTGGCCTGTATACCTCATTACAATCATATTAGGACATTATCTATGATAGGAAAGTTGTTAAGAATATTTCAAGCTGGTAAATTTTTATGAGTTCTAAAAAATATTTTTAAGACTTTTATTTCTGAATATGTATAATTAAAAAATACATGGACTCTTACATTAACTGATCTTGTATTTCTCATGGTAAAAAAAACTAGCGTTGTGGAGTTCCTAGTATTAGGCTGTCACTGTAAGCCCCCTTTGAGGTGGTTTTGATGAAAGAAAAAGGCTTTCCTTAGCTGTTGGGTTGCAGTCAGTTAGGAAATGTAAGTATATCCCAAGTTCTATGAGGAATGAAATGGAAAAAGAGGACTGGAAGTTAATATTCTAACGATAAAGTCTTGATAATCATTGTAAAGAACAGAGAGATCAGATTATTGTGCTGGTGTCATTTAGGAGCTACGTCTGCTCCCTGAACTGTTTTCTGACTGTAGGGACAGCCACGGTCCTGAGAAAAAAGCTAAAATTTAAGTCACATATCCTTTAGTTGGCCACAGGGCCTGAGGTACCATAGACATTCTGTTTTTCTATCAAGACCAGAGAACATGAGAATATTGAGAGTGAATACTATGAACCCTTGTAGGCAGAGTTTCTCATTATTTTAATCTCTGTATTGCTTCCCTACTCTCCCATAATTGTCATAGTTATTTTCCTTTTTTTTTTTTTTTTTTTATTTCTTATACTGTTTTCTTCATGGTTTCCCTTTGTGTTACATTTAGTAACTAGGATATTTTCTATTGTATATGAAGACTTATGTTCACAAAAATCATCAAATTTGTTAGGAAAATGCTGTTTTGAAGAATCAATTCTTATTTGCCCATGAAGGACTTATAGGAGTGCCTGGGTTTCAAAAAGATATGGGTAAGCACTGACCAAGTACACAGAGATTTAAAGTCGTATAACTTCGTATAATGTATGCTATACGAAGTTAATACGACTGAGGTAAGTGAAAATTCAAACAGAATCTACTTTTAATGTATAAAAAGGCAATAGTATTAAGAAAATGGAAATTAATATGTATTTGGCAAGGTATGACAATAGCTAGAAAAATGATAATCCTATCTGACCAAATTATATAAATCTGCAGGTCCAGGTGAAACACATCTAATTTTTTAAAAAGAACTAATGAAGGAACTCTTGGAACCTCTGAGAATGTACTTCAGTAAACCATAGGAATCAGGAAAGGTGCCAGAAAACAGGAAAAATGTGATACCTAACCTAAAGAAGGGTAGGAAAGAAGTCCCAAGGAACTGACAGCCTGATGGTTAATCCAGAAAAAAATCTTGACCTTTTATACTTAGTATAGTCTGTAACTCTTAGGGAAAAACTCCATGACAACACTTCTTAAACACAGTTTTAGTTAAGTAATGCTAATATTTTTCAGAAAATTGTCAGGCTAGCTATAGTTTCAAAATAGCTTAAGCAATCTAAACTCTTAACCTAATGTGAGGAATGTGACACACTTAAAATTATGTATTTATGCCATAATCTGAAATAAAACTTGAGTGATACAGACGTAGCCAATATTAGATAGACAGATAGATCATGCAAGTAGATTATGATTTTCTTCAGATTAATTTTTATCCTTATTACTTAGAAAAAATAACAGTTATTTATTACTTAATTGAACAACCAAAAGACAGCCAACTTTCAAAGTCACATTTGTTGCACTTCATGATTACTCTTGAATCACCTGGAACACGCTCTTGTCTATAGAGTCTTGGTAGAAACAAAGAACTCTTCTGGCTTAATTTCACCCATCCTGTTAGAAAATATCAGGATAACAATAGAGTCATAAATAACTTTCAGTAACTATTCTAAAAGATCTTCAAAATGCACACATAGTTACATGTAGTATTTTTCTCTCAAGAACATGATATAATTAATTCTATATATTTTAGAGTAAAAATTATGTCTCTGTATCTTTGAAAACAAAAGAAGAGAGATTCTAAACCCATTCAGAAGTTGTTTATTTAGAACTTAACATATGACCCCATGCTAAATGATGAGGAAGCCACAATGACGTGTGGATATAACTTAATTATCAGGCTTAGGAAACTTATTATTTCAGTGGGAAGATTGGATATTTCTACCTATAATATACAAACCTTTAAATGAAGTGAATAAATGAGAAAGTTAAGTTTTATATAATTATAAGTTAAGTTTATGTAAAGTAGAGAACACTTTATGGGTAGAATTATCACGGTGGGCTTTATGATATAGGAATGATTTGAACTGATGCTTGGTTAAGTTCTACTTTTTGATGGTTGAGTGCATTTCAAAAGAGAGGGACAGTTTGAGGAAAGAAACTGGGACAGAAAGGCATGTTTATTTGCTAAGAATGAGATAAGAATTGTGAGAGTTAGAGGAAAGTTATGAAGACTTTCAGTAGTTTTTATGAGGATTGTGTTGGAGAAATGACAGAAGATCATTTCTCTGATGAAGATGAAGAATCACCAAGCAGTGTAGGTGCCTAATTGAGTTCAGAAAAAACACTGAGGGTCCGATAAGGTACTGCTTGCTAGGATCTAAAGGTATATGGTCCCTGCCCTTAGGAACTCAGTCTGATTGGGCAGATAGTTATATAGATAAATAAATAATATAACAGAGATGTGTATGTTTTGTCACACATCACATAGGAAGGAAGGACTAAATTCTGATAAGGCCGCATCAGAGAGGGTATGAATAAACTAATATGTGATAAAGGACTTAAAGCATTTGGCACATAGTAAGTACTCAAATATTAATTCACTCTTCTTAGGTATTAGGATCAACACAAATGGTTACTTATTTGAGAAAGCAGACAATGAATAAGAACAGAACATGAGTGAGGGGACAGAGTCATTTTAGAAAAGTGAGTTCAGGGAACAGTGATGTAAAAGGGCTGTGGTTTAGAAGTCAAATGATAAAATCAGAGAGAGTGGTGGTTTAATGTTTTAGAAATAGTACTGAAAAGCAACCTAAATGCTATCAGCTGGGTCAAAGGAATGAGTGAATGTGAGACTTCCAAATGATGTGGCAACAGAAAAAGCCATATTTGAATGAAGTTAGAGAGTCAGAGAAATGAAAGGTATAAATTAAGACAATGGAAGCTTTGTTGGTAGTAGAACGAAGAGAGAGACAACAGGAATCAGAGGGGGTGATTGATGGGGGAGGCAGAGTATACATATATTTGGCTATATGTAGTCATCTGTGATGAGGCTTGGGTAAGAGGGATGATTGTGGGGTTGAGATAAGGAGGTAGAAAGAAGTAGTATTTAATTATAAGTCGAAAAGGTAACCAGTGTGCTATAAATTTTAGAGTAGAATAGTTCAAAGAGGGAAGGTGCAAGGATACAGGCAGGCACTAAGCATACAGACATGTTAAGTCTACACATGTACGTGTTGTCTACCTGTTCTTCCAAAATACAGATATAGGTTAGATAATATGTCATAGCATTATTTATCCACAGATTTTGAATACTTTGATTCCTATCTCTTCATATCATTCTTTCGTTCTTTTTCCTGTGTGTTTATTGAATCTTTATGTACATACATTGTTTTTGGTCAAGTTGTCTTTGGGTCAAATTGTATGTTCTTGTCTATCTTTTCTCTGTCTTACCTTACATGTACCTTATGTAGATGACAGCCTCTTTTTATACCTTTCTTCCTATTTTTTTTTCTGTTCTAATAGAAAACCATATTTTTATCATAGTACTAATTGAATAGATTTTGACCCCTAGTCTAAAATTCAAAAGCCCATAAAATATTAATTCTTCCAAAAAAAACCCCTGCTTTTTATCTGTTTGGTTCTTAGTTCTTTTGATACATCTCTGGTCCATAATAGAAAAAAATTCCCATAATAGGAAAAAAAAAAAAATTCAGACTCCCTAGGCTGATGCTAAACTCAACGTATGTACAAAAGGATTAATCGAATATTTGAAAGATAAGCATGCAGAAAAAATTTCAAATCAATGGCAAGAAAAGTGGAAATAGAAGTTAGATAATAAAATATTAGAACATTATTTCCTGGGCAAAACTACTATTAATAGGAACTTTGCTACCAGAGCCCTCTGCCCACAATATGTTTTAATTTACAGGACATATACTGTCACATTCTTTATTATTAGCATGTATTACCTTATTTTTCATTTCTTCACCTTTATTTTTTCTTTTATTCTTTTTTGTTTATAACACATCTAAATGTAAATAATAAAGTTCACATTATTGGTTGAAGAAATTAGTTCAGTTTCCTTTTTTCTCTCAAATATATTTTCTAAGATGTATAATCACATATTTGGTTCAATTATATGTATAATTTTTTAATTAAGTCTACATAAAATGTTCTCAATAAATGTCTGTATATGTAGAATTATCCCTACCTTATGTACAGCTGCCTCAGTGAAATGTAACTTAGCTAAAGATCTCTGTTTAAAAAGATTGGTTTAATGATCAGTAAAAAGAAAACATCTATTTTATGGAGATTTTTTTAAATGCAAATATAGTTTTTCTCCTTTTAAAGAAATTGTCCCAAATCCTCAATATTAACCTCTTTTAGGTGGGGAACAGCCTATTCCTCTGTGGAACGAACACGATGGAACAACAGATGGAGATAAGCCTAAAATTCTCCTCTATTCCCTGAACTTGCAATTTAAGGTAACACATAAATAATAATGATCTTTGTAGAAGTATTTTTCTAATTAATATATTCTTGTCATAGAAAATTCATATACAGGGGTACCAGGGAGATATTATGGGTTTGGTTCCAGACCTCTTCAATAAAGAAAATAATGCAATAAAGCAAGTCATATGCATTTTTTGGTTTCTCACTACATATACGAGTAAAAGTAATGTTTATACTATACTGTGGTCTATTAAATGTGCAACAGCACAATGTGTAAAAAAAACAAGATACATAACGTAGTTAAAAAATACTTTATTGCTAATGCTCATCTGATCCTTCAGCAAGTTGTAGTCTTTTTGCTGGTGGAGGGTCTTGTCTAGATGTTGATGGCTGCTGACTGATCAGAGTGGTGGTTGCTGAGGGTTGGGCTGTAGCAATTTCTTTTTTTTTTTTCCCTGTGATCACTACAGCCAATTACCTGAGGTCACATCAACCAAGGAATGAACTGATACAGTTAGGATTATGTTTTTCTCTAGATTTGTTCATAGTAACCTAATATAAACCAAATCAGGATAATTTTTTTGTCTTTTTTCGTGTCCGGCAACAGATTGCAACCCTCAGTGTCGCGCCCGTACCAGACCGGGACCGGCGACGGGATCGCAACCCTCAGTGCTGCGCCCGCACCTCGCTCAGCCAGTGAGCGGGAACCAGTCTGTATGTGGGATCCGAACCCTCAGCGGGAGCGCCGCCGCGCTCCCAAGTGGCGCACTGCAGCAGTGCGCCACTGACTGGGCCGGCCCCAAATCAGGATAATTTTAATAATAATCATTAAATGAGATTCCATGAACTGTAAATGAGAAATTATTTTGTGCTTACATTCCAGTTGGAAGATATCCCTCCCCAAAATTATTGCAGTAGAAATAGAAAAAAAAAAAAAAAAAAAAACCCTCCACGTGTAGCACTTTCTTGAAATAAGACAACAATGAAGTTAGCCACATGGATTGACTCTTCCTTTTACGAAATATTTCCTTGCAGCATGCAATGCTGTTCAAAGTATTTTACCCATAATAGAACTTCTTTCAAAATTGGAGTCAATCCTCTCAAACCCTGTGGCTACTTTATCAAGTAAGTTTATGTAATATTCTAAATCCCTTGTCATTTCAACAATATTCACAGCATCTTCATCAGGAGTAGATTCCATTTCAAGAAATCACTTTCTTTGCTTATTCTTAATAAGCAACTCCTCATCTGTTCAAGTTTTATCACGAGATTGAAGCAGCCTATCCATCTTCAGGCTCCACTTCTAATTCTAGTTCTCTTACTGTTTCTGCCACATCTGCATTTACTTACTCCACTGAAGTCTTAAACCCCTCAAAGTCATCCATGAGTGTTGGAATCATCTGTTTCTGAGCTCCTGTTAATGTTGCTATTTTGACTTTTTCACATGAATCACGAATATTCTTAATGGTATGTAGGATGGTATATCCTTCCCAGAGTTTTTTTATTTACTTCACTCAGATGTATCGGAGGAATTACTATCTACAGCCTTATGAAATGTAAATAATAAGACTTGAAAGTCAAAATGACTCCTTAATCCTTGGGCTGCAGAATGGGTGTTGTGTTAACAGGCATGAAAACAACATGAATCTCCTTGTACATCTCCATCAGAGCTCGGTGACCAGGTGCATTTTCAAAGAACAGTAATATTTTAAAAGAAATCTTTTTTTTTTTTCTGAGCAGTAGATCTCAACAGTGGGCTTAAAATATTCAGTGAATCTCAACAGTGGGCTTAAAACCATGCTGTAAAGAGATGTGTTGTCATCCAGGCTTTGTTGTTCCATTTATAGAGCACAGGCAGAGTAGATTTAGCATAATACTTACAGGCCCTAGGATTTTCAGAATGTAAATGAGCATGGGCTTTAACTTCAAGTTACCAGCTACATTAGCCACTAATGACAGTCAGCCTGTCCTTTAAAGCTTTGAAGCCAGTCCTTGACTTCTCTCTAGTTATAAAAGTCCTAGATAGCATCTTCTCCCAATATAAGGCTGTTCCATCTACACTGATTGTTTGTTGTTTACTGTAGCCACCCTCATCAATTATTTTAGCTAGAACTTCTGGATAAACTTCCTGCAGCTTCTACATCAGAACTTGATGCTTCACCTTGAACTTTTATGTTGTGGAGATGGCAGTTGTCCTTAAACCTCATGAACCAGCCTCTGCTAGCTTCAAACTTTTCTTTTGTAGCTTTCTTACCTCTCTCAGCCTTCATAGAATTGAAGAGAATTAGGGCTTTGTTCTGGATTAGACTTTGGTTTCAGGGAATGTTGTGACTGGTTTGATCTTCTGTATACATCACTAAAACTTTCTCCATATCAGCAATAAGTCTCTTTTGCTGTATTATTTGCTGTATTTGCTGTGTTCACTGGAGTAACACTTTTAATTTCCTTCAAGAACTTCTTTGTATTCACAACTTGGCTAACTGGTGCAAGAGGGCTAGCTTTTGGCCTTTCTAGGCTTTTGACATGCCTTCTCACTAAGCTCAATCATTTCTAGCTTTTGATTTAAAGTGAGAGACATGCGACTCTTCCTTTCACTTGAACACTTAGAAACCATTATGAAGTTATTTATTGGGCTAACTTCAATATTGTTGATGTCTTAAGGAATTGGGAGACCCAAGGACAGTGAGAGAGACAGAAATGGGGGAATAGCTGGTCGGTGGAACAGTGAGAACACACATAACATTTATGAATTAAGTTCATCATCTTATACGGGCACGGTTTGTGGTGCCCCAAAACAATTGTAATAGTAACATTAAAGATCACTTATCACAGATCGCCATAACAAATACAATAATGATGAGAAAGTTTGAAATATTTTGAGAATTAACAAAATGTGACACAGAGACACAAAGTGAACACATGCTGTTGGAAAAATGACACCGATAGATTTGCTTGATGCAGGGTGCCACAATCCTTCAATTTGCAAAAAATGCAATATCTGTGAAGTACAATAAAGCAAAGCACAATAAAACAAGGTATGCCTGTAATTCATAAATTACCAAATAGAAAATAAAAATGAACCGTAACCCCATTCAGTCAGAGAAAAAGCTTTAACAATTATTTGAATATCCTTAAGGTCTGTTTTTTCTATAAGTATTTTTATATATGTGTGTGTGTATATATATGTGTGTGCATCTTAAAAACTTTGGGTATCTTTCCATATCAGAATATTATGTGTTGTACAGTTATAACAGTTTATTTAACCACTTACTTTTGATGAGCATTTTTTTTCTAATTATTGCTGTTACAATTTACTCTGTGAGAAATATTTTCTACACTTGTCCAATTAACAGTAACATTTTAATAGAAATCTTAATATTTCCAATAGTTAAAATGTTAATGTTTTTAAAAATAAAAATTATTCTTATGAAATAGTTATTTAATTATAGTTAATATATTTAACCCTTGAGCACTCTAGATTTTAAATACAAAATACATGAAGTTTAATTGCTAAAAACGTCCTACTAACATGAGAAATATAAGAATGTCACCAGTTATATCAGCTCATTAGACATAGCCTGTACATGTTTTAAAACATAACTATTTTACTTATCATATACTGAAAGATTGCATTTGAGTGGGTTACACTGTTGATTTAGGTTCTTTTTCTTTACTCCTACCATATAATCCGCTAGGGTATTCAAGTAACAGCCACAACTCCATCAATGAGAGCTGTAAGATTTGAAACTGGATTGATTGAACTGGAACTTTCTAACCGACTTCAAACCAAAGCTTCACCAGGAAGTAGCAGCTATCTGAAATTATTCGGTAAATGCCAAGTGGATTTAAATCTGGCATTAGGACAAATTGTCAAACATCAAGTGAGTTCAAAATGTATTAATATCAGAACTGTGGCTTTTAGATTTTGCACATCAATTTGACTCTACTTTAACTTTCATATTACTATATTTACAAAAATATTTAGTTTAAGTTCCTAAAATTTCTGATTGTAAATTCTAATGAAAACTCATTTATGAAGGCCATTATAATTTTACCTTGACATATCATTGAGCATTATGATAGCATATTTGTATAGTTTAGAGCAAATGCAGTCACGTGAAACAATCCTGTATCTTTATAAATATTTGCTGATAATTTTTAAAAATTTTGTTAAACATTTTTTTTATTTCAATGCCTTGTACTAACATTAGTCAGTTCTTAAAATGTTAAGTTTATAGCTTCCCTGTAGAATATTGACAAGTTTTGCGTATAATTATGGTAATATATAAATTTTAAAAAATAGCAGTTAACCAGATTCTTTATTTTATAAAAATTAACTTTCACAGCTCACTGGAGCTTTTTTATTCTTTTGTTCTTATTTTGCTAGAATTATTATGTAGATTTTAACCTTTTTTCTCTCTTTGATTTGAAGAATCAATTAAAAAATTGCTACATTAAATATATTGTGGAGGAAAAATGAATAAAAATTTATTGTCATCTCTCGAAAAACAGTAATTTTTTCAAATGGAAACACATTTTGAGAAGAGAGAAGATCTAATTATTTTGAAACATTGAATACATTGCTATTCAGAATATAAACCTCATTCTAGCTTTTATATGAACTTTATTTATGACTTCATATATATTTATTTCAAGTGTTTATGATACCTATACAAGGAATATATCATTAACAATTGAAATTGAGAAAAATGTAGTATAGTTTTTTTGGTGAACAATACCATTAGTGGTGTTTAGTTTTGGGTTTTGGTTTTTTTATTAAAACACTTTCCATTATTTGATTTCATTGAGCCTTAAATTTTATTTTAGGTGTATGAGGAAGCTGGTTCTGATTTTCATCAAGTTGCCTATTTTAAAACCAGAATTGGATTAAGAAATGCCCTCAGAGAAGAAATCAGTGGTTCTTCAGATAGGGAAGCTGTGCTTATTACTCTGAATAGACCAATTGTTTATGCACAACCTGTTGCCTTTGATAGAGGTAAGATGAAGTCTATCATTACTATCTTCTAGGACTTTGAAATGTTTTGGTAATGCTAGATAAAAATCATTTGTATTTTACCAGTGTAAATATTTGACATCTAAATGTCTGCTCAATTTGAAATGTTAGCATCCAAGAAGAGTTTCTTGCTTATTCCCTTTAGTTTTTAAAAGTTGTATTTTACCAGTGTAAATATTTGACATCTAAATGTCTACTCAATTTGAAATGTTAGCATCCAAGAAGAGTTTCTTGCTTATTCCCTTTAGTTTTTAAAAGTTATTTTACATTTTAAAGTTATTTTGCTTTTTACATGGGTACATAGGAGCATCTGATTCAGAATTTTAATTGTAATGCTAAATTTTTTGGTTTGGGTAACTAATGTACACATTTGTGTTTTGGCACTGTATTTGTTCATTCATTCTGTAAATATTGTGTACTGTGTAGAAATGGAATACAAAAATGGACAACAGGATCCCTGCCCTCAGTAGAGAAGAAACCAAAGTAGATTACAGAGTGGAGTTAGAGATGTATGTTCTAGGATCCGAAGGAGTCTCTAACTTTGCCTGTGCTCCTTAGATGAGAAACTAATTCTTCAGATTCAACTGTGAGTTCGTAGTTCACCAGGGAGACAAGGAAATGAAAACTTCACTTATTTACCTTTGTACTCCAGGACCTAGTACAGTCACTGGCTTATAAAATTAAATAAACATTTCCTGAATGAGAAAGAATACGAATGAATGTATATGAGCACAGAGGTCTAATAAAATGTAGCAGCAGCTTTCATAAAAGAAAATAATGGGAAAGAAAGCTGAACAAGTAGACGGGGTCTAATTAGATCAAGCAAATATGTTTGAATTGTATTTTAGAGGTAATGAGGAGTCATTTATGAAGGCTTTTAAAATTTATTTGGTGGTAGGATAGGCTGGTGATAAGATCTATTTTTTAGAAAATTGCCCTTTTGGCATTGTAATGAATGACATTTTATTTTGCTAAATCCTGCACATGTACCTGCACACGTTTTTCATTTCTCATCCTACAACATCTCATCAGCTTTCACCAGCTCCGTAAAGTACTCCTGCTCTTCATGTTCACGACATAACGTTGGCTTTTCCTCCTTCTTCTCTGGCCCATCTATTTTCATCTCCTTTTTAGGCTCCTCCTTCTATACACCGCTGTGAAATGAAGGTTTTCCTTAAGGTTTCTTTCTTGTAAACCAACTCTAATGTCTTTAACCTTTATCTCTAAATCAAATCCTTTTAATGTATATTTCTAGCATTACATACCTCTCCTTCAAGAATTTTTAAAAGTAGTAACATTAATCTCTACAAATATGGTCAAGCACATGTCCTTCTATTTTTGTTTGTTATTCCATCCCAGTGCCTAGCATGTAATAGGCATTTCACAAATAATTTGTCGAATGAATGGACTTGGATTTTCTTTTTCCTTCTGCTGTCATACAGTTGCCTTCTTTCTCCTTCATTTTTTCATTTGTCAGTGAAAAATGTTGACTATGTTCTCTTAAATCCTTTCTAATTCTGATGTTACAGTTTTCTGGGACTAGTTTTTATTAATCAGCGGGATTTTACAGCTGTTGAGATTTACTTACCATGTAGATTTTTACCTTGTTGATTTTGATTTTCTTTCTGCCCTTTCTTAATTATGAAAAGCTGTGCTGTTTTGGCTGAATTATAAGGCTGCCTATGACAATTGGAATGAGCAACGAATGGCTTTACATAAAGATATTCATATGGCTACAAAGGAAGTAGTAGATATGTTACCTGGTATACAGCAAACATCAGCCCAAGCCTTTGGGACTCTTTTCCTTCAGCTCACTGTGAATGATCTGGGTATTTGCCTACCTATCACAAATACCACACAGGTACAAAAAAATCTTTTTTTTTTTTTTTTTTTAAGATTAAGAGGCAGGCATTTTTACTAAATGACTTCTAAGTATACTATTTGCCTACCTATCACAAATACCACACAGGTACAAAAAAATCTTTTTTTTTTTTTTTTTAAGATTAAGAGGCAGGCATTTTTACTAAATGACTTCTAAGTATACAGAATATAACGATAAAGTTTTCAGAAGAGTTTGTAACTGATTTAGTAGATAGCAAATAAGATTGAACTGCTTCAACCCATTATTCATCTATAAAGTATTAAATCTGAATCTCATGAGACTTTTCTGAAGCACTCTGATATGCTTCAGAATGATAAGATTGACACATTTGATAACTTAATTTTTACCTTGACAGATAAGATGCTTAGTTTTCAGAATCTTTTTATTGTTTTTTGTTTTGTTTTGGTTTGGTTTTGGCAGCTTGCTAGTATAGGGATCTGAACCCTTGACCTTGGTGTTATAACCAACTGTGCTAACCAGCTAGCCCCCTTTTATTGTTCTGTTTTTAGCAAATAAATCTTTGGTGTAAGCTTATTTTAAAAATGGAAACAAAAGGACATTTAAGAATACTATTTAATAACCTCATCTGGGTGTAATAGGGTAGGGGATTCCAAAATGCTTTTAAACTGTAATATTTAATGGTAATGAAACTCCAAGTTAAGTGTACACCTGAATAAAGCAAGAATTTTAGTAATTTAGGACCAATTCTCAGGTATATAAATTTGCATACACATCTGTATGAGAGATAAAAGGCTATAATCATAACAGTCAGATACAGGGGTCTATATTTTGATGTTATAATTTGCCTTAAACTGTAAGCAGTTGTTGAATGAGTTTATCTTTTAGGGTTCTGTTTGACAAGATAGGTTTAAGGAAAACTTTGGGTTGAGGATGGGCAATGTTAGTATGTTTGTGTCTCAGGAATTGGAATGTAGGTTTTTTTAATGGCATGATGGACAGGGCTTAGGAAACTTGTATCCATCAGGGGTCGATGTGATAGTGAGAGTGCTCCCCACAGCTAAAATCAGAGACTTGAAATAGAAAAGCAGATAATTAGGCCTTTGCAAGTTAAGTAAGAAAAAAAATGCAAATGGCAAATACGTTTCACTTGAGCAATTTAAATTTTAAAAGGTATGTTTCTAAGCTGCTTTTTTTAGAAGATTTCAGGGCTTGACCCTCTCTAGATTTTCGTTTGATGTCTTATTTCTTCTTTAATGTATTTTGCAGTCTAATCACACTGGAGACCTTGACACTGGTTCTGCTTTAGTGTTGACCATTGAAAGTACTCTCATCACTGCTTGCTCTTCAGAATCTCTGGTTAGCAAAGGGCATTTCAAAAACTTTTGTATCCGTTTTGCTGATGGTTTTGAGACATCGTGGGATGACTGGAAACCAGAAATTCGTGGAGATTTAGTGATGAATGCCTGTGAGTCTCTTTTATTTTCTATATGGGTTTAGAATTAAAAACAACAAAACAGTATGTCTCTATTTATAAAACTAAAGGTCGTGTATATGTATATAGAAGTGTTTTTAGACTTTGTGAAAGAAGGACTATTTCCAGTTGAAGGTAACAAAACATATTTCTGAATAACTACAGCTTTCAGTAGTTTTGGTAAGTAAACCAACCAGATGTTCTTTTTGATGGTGTAACATTGAAGGTTTGCTTACTCCCTGATTTTTCCTGTAATAGATCCATAAATGACCAGATAAAACAACTTTGTTCCATGGGGATCTTGAAAGAAAGTCATAGTTGTGTAAGGCCCACTCATCATAAAACGAAGAACAGGTTGCAAATAGCCAGGACCCGGAACTCCAGCCTTAATTAATATTGATGTGAATAAATCTATATGTCCAAATTTGTAGGAATACAGAGTATAATGTATGAATTCTTCCAATTCCATAATACTCAAGGTTGGATATAACTAAAACTGTTTTTATGCTATTTTGGAGTTATAGGGGTTTATTTGGTCTATTTTAATATTTTCTGTATAATAGAGTTAATAAAGCATCATTACTCTTAATAATAAATAAAAATTGTACTTCAGGAAATAAAAGATTGTGAACTAACATTCCTTAGCCAGTCTTGTAAGTTAAATAATAATTACTTTGTAGAAAGTGTTACGCCATTATTTATGCAATTTTTTTCCTTCTCCACTAGAGGGAAATCTTTCAGTTCTGGGTTTTCTTTGAGGAATGCAAAAACTTTCTATTATTTTTACACCAAACATTGAAGTTTTAGCATTCAGTGTTGACTAAATCTTAGATAAAATTATAGATGAAATTCTTGGTTTTGATATGTGGGCAATGAAAAGTATCTTTTCCTTCTGCCCTTTTAGGTTCTATACTGGGGCCCTTGTAACAAAAGACAGTTTAATGACAGAAAAGCATACAAATTTATTTAGTATGAGTTTTCTGTGACATGGGAGCCTACATAAGAAAGTGAGGACCTGAAGAAATGGTTAAACCTGCGTGTTTTTATACTGGGTTTGATGAAGAGTCCTGGAAAAATGCTATAGAACAAAAAGGAATAAGAGTAGTAAACTGGGGGAAACTTAGCATTAGTTTTCTCTCAGTGTCCCTCTATTTTAGAGATAAATGTTTTTATACTGGGTTTGATGAAGAGTCCTGGAAAAATGCTATAGAACAAAAAGGAATATGAGCTAAGGGTAGTAAACTGGGGGAAACTTAGCATTAGTTTTCTCTCAGTGTCCCTCTATTTTAGAGATAAGGATGCTCCTTTCTTCTGAGTATTATAGGGAAAGTACCCCACATGAGGATCTTATGACTTGCTTTAGAGGAAAGTCAGAGAGTTCTTCCTGTACCTGCCGTTTCTCAGATTCCTTCAGCTTAAAATAGTCAATATGCCAAGGTGCCATATTTTGGGGTAGTGTGTCCTGGACCCCACCAAATGCTTTGCATTTAAATAATTCATAGGTAAAATACTAAGATTTCTTTGAAATACTTCAGGTTAGTAAGAACACTTGAACTAAAGTACTCATGTCTGTTATCCAAAAGACCAAAAATAGCCTTCATCAGAAATCTATACATATTATCATTTTGTACAATTGTTATATGTGTTTTTAAAAAACACTATAACTGTACTCTTTTTTTTTCTTAAAGGCCAAAATAAATTCAAATGTACTGATTTTTATTAAGGTGACATCTTTGTTATCATTGTACTAATTAAAATAAATAGTATGTATTTTGAAGTAAAGGAAGTATACCATTTCCTTAACAGTTTATCTTAAAATGCATAAGAAATATGAAATAAGAAATATACCTCTGACTGAAAATAAAAAACTTATCTTAAAAAAGATAATTCAGCAATTCAGTATATATTTTGCCAACATCGTAGAACCATCAGAATAATTCATTTTGGGTTTAGGGGAGTACTAAATGACTTGCTGTTGTAACATGCTTATTTGAGTTTCTTTTGAGGGGGCCAGCAGGAGGGGAGCAGAGTAGTTGTTTTATTAACATAATTATAAGAATTTCAAATTATAAAATGGGCAAATTAGTTTACTAGTTTGTACTTTTTATTAATAGTAAATATACTTAGATATAACTGCCATTTAATATTTTTTTTAAAAAGAGATGAGTATAAGGTAGAGAAATAAGAAATGGTAGGATTATGCCTTAGAGTGTTTTGGGGGTTTTTTTTTACAGATCATTTTAAAAACATACCCTAGAAAAGAGTGGTCCAGTGAAATTTTCTCTCCAGATGATAATGTATTGGGGAAATGCGGTAAAAATTAGAAAAGATAATCTGTAGGAAGAGTTAAAAGGGCCATGTAAGTAGGTAGTAAAGTTAGACTCATTTAATCAACATGTATGTAGACAAATTATATAAACCATCAGAAGTTTGAAGAACTCCAGCCTATATGTTAAAACCTGGGGAGCAGTTATCAGGCCAGGAAAATAGCGATTCTGAATTCAGACTAATGGTTGTTCCATGTCAGCATTCTGTCTCTGACACAGAGACCATGGATGCTATCAGGTAGTTGCTAGTTGACTTCTTGGTCCTTGTTTTCAGGATTCAGATCTACTCCTAAAAATCTTAATATTCCTTAATTAATTCATCATACTCTGTATCCTATTAATTTATGTAATCATTTTTTAAACTTTTAATTATCAAAAATTCTCTGCCGCTCCTTGGGATAGGGAATTCTAAAAGTTTTCTATCTCCTTTTAATTTACTAATTCTTCCTTTCACTTGGCCTCAATTATTCAAATTTCAAAGGGTTTTCTTTTCATTGTAGCATTCTTGCATTTGAAAAGCTAATATAGGATTTATTTTTTCTGCTTTGTAGCCATGACTATAGAGCTGACTTGGGGGACCCTTTACTCCAAAACCAGATCTAGTTCTTCCTTAATTTAGAATTTGCATGTGAGACTCAGATACTGTATGGTTCAAAATATAATTTAGATTTTAAAGTAACTGCAATATCTTTTTTAAAAGCAAATGATATATAGGAATTGTCACTTAATAGCAAATAAATCCTCTCTCACAAACTAAGTCATAGTACTTTTAAGTTGGGAGGATTTTTCTGTTTTGAAAACTTTCAAGGAAAGACACAAATTTAATACTAGAGTACCTAGAAAATGAATAGCAAGCCAAAATTTAAGTAACATTTTAATATCAATTTAGGATTCAGAATGAGTTTACAAAAGAACATTTCATTTAAGACATATGGACTGTCAAATTTAGGTTGATATTTAGTTTCCATTAGTGATTACTGAGAAAGGTCTTAATTCTGTCTTTAGAGTTTACTTTGTTTAAAAGTTGTTTCATGGATAGTATGTCTGTTGAAAATTGTTGAGATTAATTAACCTCTTTTTTGAAGCTGAAGTTATCAGTTTAAACTAGGTGGTAGTAAATGGTTCACAAAGTCAGATATGTTCTGAGGGTAGATCCATGACCTTATGAGATTGACATCATGGCAGTGAGTCATTTTTTCTCATAAAATGTTCCTTCATGAATCATGTCTCTGACCTAATGTGGCAGTTCTTAGTTATCAAAAAATTAGTTTTAAATCATTTTCATTCTCAATGTGCCATTCTCTCATGATGGCACAAATTGTCGTAAGCGTCCTGGATGTTGGTGCAAAGCCTACTAGAGTTTCAGAGTCGGCCAGGTTTCCCACAGATAAAGAAATCACATGCAGAAAATACAGCTAAAACTGCAGTTAAATTGCTAAAATCATAGAATGAAATATTGTGAGATGTGGAATAGATCTTATGAGTCATTAAGGTAGCCCTTCCATTTTACAGATTAAGAACTGAAATATAGAGAGACTAGTAATCCTGTCTGTATCTAGGTAATAATCTTTGGGTGAAAAATTGGAGTATGGTATTTAATCACAACGTGTTTTTATTGAAATCTATTTTGGGGGTGATTTTTGTGCAGGTGTAGTTCCAGATGGCACCTATGAAGTATGTTCGAGGACTACAGGACAAGCAGCAGCTGGTAGGTTCACTTTCAGTATTACTTTTGCTACATATGTAAGGTAGAATTCTTCCTTTATTTTAATGATGAAGGATCTTTTAGCTAAGCTAATTCTGGTGTTCACTAATTTAAAAAAAAAACTATTTCACAATAATATTAGCATATTTGCAGTTATTGCAATTATTAATTAGATACCTATTATGTACCAGCTACACTGCAAAATGTTTTGGGAAAGACAAAGATGAATAAGTTATATTTTCTGTCTTCCATACATCTAATTTCTGATAACGTACTTACGGCACATACAGCAAAATTACATTGAAGTAACTGATAAATACATAAAATATAAAATTCCAATTGCCATTGAAATGTACTGGAGGGAGAGAATATTTCCAAATATGGGACAATAAGCTTCATGAAAGAACAAGCATTTAAACAGGGACTCAAACTATGGATAAAATGTTCCTTAAGCAAAAACTGGGGTGCTGTGGGCCAGAGGAAATTCAAGCAGAGAGAATAACATTAATCATGATGTTAAAGTTCAGTGTCTACTCAGTGTTGTCCAATTTGGCTGGAAGAGAGTTATGCCAAAAATAAGGGTGGAAAAATATTAAATGTCAAATTAAGGAGTTTGGACTTGATTTGGTGGGCAGTGGGAAAGCCACCGAATGTTTTTGAACAAGAAAGCAGATGTTGACACTATCAAAGGGACACTTTCAAGGATTATAGACCAGAAAAAGTCCCAGGAAACCAGTTAGGAGATAACTATGAAAGTAATAACCTGATTTGACAAAGGTGATAGCACAATGTAAATTTTCATTATTTCACTTGTAAAATTGGACAAAGTGAGCAAAAGGGAGATATAATTTGAGAGATTGTAAAATGTTGAGAGGGGTAGAAGCTAAAGTTGATCAATTTCCTGTATCTCCTTACTATTCCCTGTCATCTTCCCTAAGCCTAGCCTCTCAGTGCTTATCCTAAGTAAATTTTCTCAGAAAGTACCAAGGCCTACAGTCCCCACTGACAAAGAACTGAAAAAGTTAGGAAATTTTCATTAGCAATTAGAGGGAAAGGGTGGTGACTGAAGCATATATATTGGGAGAGAGGTCACATAAAAGTCTTTGGACTCCTGTTTATAAGTGACAGCAACCCACTCAAACTAGCTTAACCAAAAGGGGGAGCTTATTGAAATGATATTTGCAGATTACAATTAAATTTAGGAATGGCTATGTCAGGGAAGACAGGAACCAGGTCAATTCCGGGGCCCTTAGGACTACTAGAACCAAGATCACAGCTGTCACCAGGACTCGTTCCAGCTCTTGTCTTTGCTCCTCTCTGGCTGCTGCTTTTCTTTAAATTTTGTTTTGTTTTCTGTTTTTTAATTTATGAAGTCTAGCCGCTTAGCTCACTTGGGAGAGCATGGTGCTGACAACCACAAAATGAAGGGTTCAAATCCCCTTTCCAGACCTAAAACAAAAAACAACAAGCAAGCAAATGATGACCTTTTTCCTTACACATGGCTGGAAACATGGCTTCCAAGAGCTCATGAGCCTCATTTCCTCGCCCTCAGTCATAAGAGAAGGAACAACTTTTATCTTTCATCTTCACCTGGACCAGTTACCTAATTAATTCCAGCTAATGACCTAGGGTGATAGCAATTCCTGCTATAGCCATGGGAAGGTGGATCAGCTTGAGGGCAGAGGAGGGAATCTATAGTTCCCAGGAGAAAGAAGGCTGCTATACAGAGGAAATAATAGATGCACACTCTACCCTTAGGGAAATCAATCCTGTAGTCTAATGTTTCTGACATATCTAGTTGTGAGAGTCATTAGTTATTATATATGGCCATCGTCCATTTTATTACTTAAGTTTAGAATTATTGAAATTCCTAAACTTAGGACTGACCAAAAATGCCACTTTTTTATTTAAACAGAAAGTAGTAGTGCTGGAACCTGGACACTCAACGTATTGTGGAAAATGTGTGGGATTGATGTCCACATGGATCCTAACATTGGCAAAAGGCTTAATGCTCTGGGTAATACCCTTACAACACTGACAGGAGAGGAAGACATAGATGACATTGCTGACCTAAATTCAGTTAACATAGCTGACCTGTCAGATGAGGATGAAGTTGATACTATGTCTCCCACTATCCATACTGTAAGTAAACTCACTGTTAGAATTTTTCAGGACTGGCTTATGTCCTGAGATAGGGATATTATTAATTCAGTGTTATTTAGTATATTATAGTTACTATTTGTGGAAGAAGGAAAGGGAGTGGCAGTTCCCTGTGTCTACATTTTATGATATTGTCTCTTAATTGAGTTCTGCGTTTCATAATGACTGTCATCCAACTTGTGCCTTAACCTGTAACATAATAACATTAAAAATTAAGTGCAAGCAAATCTATAGCAATTGAAAGTAGAAAAGTGATTATCTAGGGCTAGTAGAATGGGGAGTGGGGCGGGGAAGGGGAATGGGAAGAGACTGCTAATAGTTATGGGTTTTCTTTTGGGCTGATGAAAATGTTCCCAACTGAGATTGTGATGTTGTTCCATAATTTTGTGAATATACTAAAAAACCTTTGAATTGTACATTTTAAATGGGTGAATTTTATGGTATGTGAATTTTATCTCAATAGGGTTGTTAAAAAATGAATCTCAAAAAAAGCAAAGTACACCCACCAAACAAAAGCATACATTTTCAAAATATGTATTTCTATCTATAGTATACATTCTGTAGTATCAAGTTGTTTGGTAGTCAAAAAGAAAGTCACTCTCTGCTTTCATTCTAGTATTGATTTTTTAAAATTATTTTAAACATCTTTTAACTATTGTACAATGAAATAGTTTTGTTCTTGGAAAGAAATTTTTAAAAAATTAATATTACTGTTTATTATTTAGAATTCAGATGGAAGTTCAGTAAGTGGAGATGGCCACAAGCTCACCTTTGGGCAGCGACTTGTAAATCACCTGCTAGGCCTGACGCCCCCAAGTCAGCGCTATTCTGTTCCTGCAGAGTATCTATGTGACCCAGAGATGCGGGGCTCCCCTCAGTCTAGCCACTCCCATTTGAAAGCATGCAGAGCACACTCATGGGGAAATGTAGGTAGCAACTAAACAGATTCCTTATGAAAATGAAGGGATATCAATCAATGGAGAATTACAATCATCTTACTTAATATAGATGGCTTTGATTCTTGCATGCTTACTTTGATTTAAGGTGTTAATTTTGTGATAATTTAGTTTTGCTGTGTGACCTGAGGGTGGTATTGACAGATACAATTTGCTTTTGATTTTTCAGGAAGCTGTAGATTATCGAAGACAAGGAGCAACTTCTGGCCAGCCAGGAGAAATTAGAGGAAGAAAAATTATGAAGCGTATAGTAGATATCAGAGAACTGAATGAACAGGCCAAAGTAATAGATGATCTTAAGTATGTATAATGATTTTTAATTTAATATAGTCTTCCCTAATAATAGATTTATAAGATGTTAAATGTAGAGGAAACTGTATTGGGCTAAAATAAACCCTTTAGTTTATCAGTGAGATCACTAAGGTACAGAGAAGTTTAATAATTTGCCTAAGATCATAAATTCATTAGTGATGAAATTAGGCTAGAAATCCAAGTCTAGTGCTCCTCACACCTCCTCACTTCTGAGCAGTCAATGACTGACTTTATATCATATATACGTGTCTGCACATGTGTGTATACATTTATACATATCTTTACATGCGTATGTAAATACAGGGGTACTTCAAACAGTTGATGAAAAGATTTGTATTATCTTTCTATTTTTTCATGAACTTTTTGAAGTGCTCTTGAATATGCATTAGTCTTTTGCTAACAGTATTTCCGAAATGCAATTTTTTAGAGGAGAAAAAATATAGCATTTATGAAGTACCAATTGTGAGTTTGATATCTTTACATGCGTATGTAAATACAGGGGTACTTCAAACAGTTGATGAAAAGATTCGTATTATCTTTCTATTTTTTCATGAACTTTTTGAAGTGCTCTTGAATATGCATTAGTCTTTTGCTAACAGTATTTACGAAATGCAATTTTTTAGAGGAGAAAAAATATAGCATTTATGAAGTACCAATTGTGAGTTTGTCTTATGTTATCTCAATTTAATCCTCACTACATTTCTGTAAGGTTAGATGACATTATTCAAACTTTATTGTTGAGGAAACTGGCTCAGAGAAGTTAAAGAATTAGAATTTAACTTGTGTGTGTTTGACTTCAAGATTCATGCTTTTTTACTTTTGCCTGCCTGTATTAGCAGTTCTCTAGAACTGAGGTGGGGGTAGGATGAGTAGAGAGGGGATAGTAGGTGGTAGTAATCTTTTTTCTGTATCTGTTGCCTATGGATAGTACTAAGTAATACTTCCTCTGTAAGAATAAATATTCTTCTTGCTAAACTTTGAAATTCTTTTTCCCCAAAAGGTGATGGTCATGCTTCATCTTTTCTAATTTATACACTTGTACCTGTGTTTTTGTACATTCAAGGACTTTACACAGATATATGCATTTTGTACAATGAAAGGTATTGCTTAAAAACTTGTCTGTAAATTGTCATACAGTGACTCACATTTTCCTGTTGACTTACATTACAATTTGAGTTTTGTTCTCAGGGTAAAAAAATGACTTGAAGCAAAATATTCTCTTCCTCTAAACTCTTACCTGAGGTTTATATTATATGTAAAATTTTATATAAAGACATTTTCCTGTAGAGTGGGTCTGTGGTTTTCATAAGATTGCCATAGAGACTCTTAATACAGCAATTGGCAAGAATCACTTCCTCAATCATCAGAGTTTTTTTTACAGTTTGGCAGATACGAGTGTTGAACTTGCAGAGGGTTTTGGCCTGTCCATACATAAAAAATCAGTCTCATTTTGTTCTTTATAATAATTGCCATATTTGTTTTGCATCCAGAAAATTAGGTGCAAGTGAAGGAACCATAAACCAGGAAATTCAACGTTACCAGCAGTTAGAATCTGTGGCTGTGAATGACATTCGAAGAGATGTTCGTAAAAAATTACGGAGGTCCAGTATGCGAGTGAGTAAACGTTTAAGAAAAATTTTATTAAAGTAGATTTTTAAAAAAATTTTTTCATTATGAAACTTACTTATGATATGTTTATGTTCTCTTTTTTCTTCCAATGCTGGTGATAATACCATCCGATTTATACATATCTATCAGGGTACTTTAAAAATTCATGGAAAGATTTGCATTATCTTTTAATTGTATTTTTCCACAAACTTTTTGAAGTGAATGTACCAGTGCACATTTAAAGCAACTTACATTTAAGAATTCATTAAATCCTCACAACCACCCTATGAGGTACCTTGCATTACTTCCCCACTTTAAAGATGAGGAAACTGAGATGCAGAAAGGTCAAATGATTTGACCAAGGTTAAACAGCCAGTAATCCTGTTGAGCAAAGATTCAAACCCAGGCAGTGGGACTAACCATGTTTTGTCTGTCTTTCATGAACTCACACTTACTTTTTGATCTCCAGTGTTAACTCTGTGAAATATGTGAATTCTTGTGAAATCTTTTGAGATGTCTATTCTTACCCTATCCCATTCTCTGTGGTCAGCATTTACCTTTAAGCCACTTTGGAATTTATTCTTATCTTTATTTTTTAGCACTTTATTCTTATCTTTATTTTTTGTAGACTTAGTTGCCCTCACTAAAGTATGAGTCTAGTAATGGAAAAACTACTTTTTTAGAAAACCATTTCCCCCTTTTCTTGCTTGCTTACTTTATTTTTTAATTTAATTTAATTTTTTAATTTTTTTGTCAGGTGGCTGGTACAGGGATCAAACCTTGGACCTCGGTATTATAAGCACTGCACTGTAACCAACTAAGCTAACCGGCCAGCCCTATTTTTTTAAAGACAATTTTTTTAGCTCAGTTTTAGTTTCACAGCAAAATTAAAAGTACAGAGATTTCCCGTTTACCCCCACCCTCACACATGTATAACCTTCCCCATTACCAATATCCCCCACCAGAGTGATACATTTGTTACAATTTGACCTGCATTGACACATCATTATCACCGAAAGTCCATAGTTTACATTAGGGTTCACTCTTGGTGTTATACATTCCGTAGGTTTGGACAAATATATAATGACATGTATCCATCATTATATATAGTATCATATGGAGTAGTTTCACTCCCTAAAAATCCTCTGTGCGCTACCTATTTATCCTTCTCTCTCCTCCCTCTGGAATCTACCAATCTTTTTACTGTCTCCCTATTTTTCCTTTTCCAGAACGTCACACAGTTGGAATCATACAATATGTAGCCTTTTCAGATTGGTGTCTTTCACTCAGTAATATGCACTGAAGTTCTCTCTGTGTCTTTTCGTGGCTTGGTAGCTCATTTATTTTTAGTGCTAAACAATATTCATTGTTATCTACTGAAGGACATTTTGGTTGCTTCCCAGTTTTTTTTTTAATTAATTAATTTATTATTGGAACATAGTTGATTGTACATATCTATGTGGTACAGCATTGAATATCAATACCTGTGTGCAATATGTGATGATCAAATCAGGATAATTAGTATATTCTTCAATATACAGTGTAATCGATTTTAGTGGCCCTTTGACCAATTCTTCTCTTTCTTCCCTCCCCCTTTCTCACCTCTGGTAACCCCAGTTCTGTTTTCTTCTCTTAAAAGTTTGATGCATTAATGTGACTGTTATATCTTTCTGTCTTTTTTAATTTGTTTATTTGTTTATTTTTTCTTAGCTCCCACATACAAGCAAGGACATGCAGTATTTCTTTCTGTGCCTAGCTTATTTCACTTAACATAGTTTTCTCTGTTTATCCATGTTGTTGTGAATGGCAGTATTTCATTCTTTTTTATAGCAGAATAATATTCCATTGTATAAATACACAACATTTTCCTTATCCAGTTGTCCAACAAAGGACATTTAGGTTGGTTCCAGCTTTCGGCTATTGTAAATAGAGCTGCAATAAATATGGGAGTACAGGTGTCCCTTTGACATGATGATTTCCATTCCTTTGGATATATACCCACCAGTGGGATTGCTGGGTCATATAGCAGTTGTGTCTGTAGTTGTCTGAGGAATCTCCATACCATTTTCCACAATGGCTGCACCATTTTACAGTCTCATCAACAATGTAGGAGGGTTCCCCTTTCTTCACATCCTCACCAGCATTTATTCTCTTTTTGACAACAGCCAGTCTAACCTGGGTGAGATGATATCTCAGTGTGGTTTTGATTTGCATTTCCTGGATGCTGAGTGATGTTGAGCATTTTTTCATGTGTCTGTTGGACATTGTATATCTTCCATTGAGAAACGCCTTATTCAGCTCCTTTGCCGTTTTTTATTTGGGTTGTTTTCTTATTGTTAAGTTGTTTGAGTTCCTTGTATGTCCTTTGTCAGATGCATAGTTTGCAAATATTTTCTCCCACTGTGTAGGTTGTCTTTTTGCTCTGTTAATTGTTTCTTTTGCTGTGCAGAAGCTTTTTAGTTTTATATAATCCCATTTGTTTATTTTTCCTTTTGTTGCCTGTGCTTTGGGTTCATCATATTCAGAAAATCTTTGCACAGTCCTACTTCCTGAAGTGTTTCCCCTAAGTTTTCTTTTAGGAGTTTTATAGATTCAGTATGTATATTTAATTCTTTAATCCATTTTGAGTTGATTTTGGTATATGGCGAGAGATATAGATCTAGTTTCATTCTTCTACATATGGATGTCCTGTTTTACCAGCACCATTTATTGAAGAGGCAGTCTTTTCCCCAATATACGTTCCTGGCGCCTTTGTTAAAGATCAGTTGGCTGTAGGTATATGGGTAGATTTCTGGGTTCTCTGTTCTGTTCCACTGTCTTTTTTATGCCAGTAACATGCTGTTTTGGTTACTATAGCTTCACAGTATAGTTTGAAATTGGGTAGTATTATGCCTCCAACTTTATTTTTTTTTGCTCAGGATTGCTTTGGTTATTCAGGGTCTTTTGTTGTTCCATATAAATGGTAGGATTGTTTTTTTCTATTTCTGTGAAGAATGTCATTGATATTTTGATGGGGATTATATTGAATCTCTAGATCACTTTGGGTAGTGTTTTAGTCCATTTAGTGTTGCTATAACAGAATTACCTGAGACTGGGTAATTTATAAAGAAGAGAGGTTTATTTGGCTTACAATTCTGGGACAGCTGCATCTGGCGTGGGCCTCAGGCTGCTTCTACTCATGGCAGAAAGTGGCAGGCAGCCAGCGGGTAGAAGCAGATCACATGGCGACAGGAAGCAAGAGAGAGGAAGCAAGAGAGAGAGAGAGAAGGTGCCAGGGTCTTTTTAAGTAAGGAGCTCTCGCAGGAACTAATAGAGCAAGAACTCACTCATTAATCCCCCCTCCCCCAGGGAAAGCATTAATCTATTCATGAAGGATCCACCCCCATGACTCAATCAGTTTCCAACACTGCCGCATTGGATATCAAATTTCCACATGAGTTTTGGAGGGGACAACACATCCAAACTCCATCAGGTAGTATGGACATTTTTACAATGTTAATTCTTTCAATCCAAAAGCATGGAATGTCTTTCCATCTTTTTGTGTCCTTTTTAATTTCCTTCAGCAATGATTTGTAGTTCTTGTGGAGATATTTCACATCCTTGGTTAACTTTATTCCCAGGTATTTTATTTTTTTGATGACTACTGTAAATAGGCTAGCTTTCTTGATTTCTTTTTCTGTTAGTTCATTGTTGGAGTATGAAAATGCTACTGACTTTTGCATGTTGATTTTGTATCCTCCAATTTTGCTGAAATTGTTTATCAACTCTAAGAATTTTTTTGCTTCCCAGTTTTTGCAATTATGAAGAAAGCTGCTATAAACTTCTGTGTGCAGGTTTTTGTGTGGAGATAAATTTTTAACTTCTTTAGGTAAATATCAAGGAGTGCAACTGCTTGACTGTATAGGAAAGGTATGTTTAGTTTTCTAAGAAACTGCCCAGCTTTCCTCCATAGTGGCTGTACCATTTTGCATTTCCACCAGCACTGAATGAGAGTTTCTGTTGCTCCTTATCCTTACCAGTGTTTGGTGTTGTCAGTGATCCAGATATTAGCCACTGTAATAGGTGTGTAGTGGTATCTTGTTTTAATTAGCATTTCCCTGATGACATATGATGTAGAGCATCTTTTCATATGCATATTTGTTATCTATATATCTTCTTCGGTAAGGTGTCTGTTACAATCTTTGGGTCATTTTTTAGTTAGGTTGTTTCTCTATTGCTGTGTTTTAAGAGTTCTTTGTATATTTTAAATAGTCCTTTATCAGGTGTGTCTTTTGAAAATATTTTCTCCCAGTGTGTGGCTTGTCTTCTCATTCTCTTGACATTGTCTTTTGCAGAGCAAAAGTTTTTAATTTTAATTGATTTCAACTTAAGTAATTAATTTACTTAATCAACTTAATCAACTAAATTAATTGATTTAATTTAATTGAGTTCAACTCATCAATTATTTTTTTCATGGATCATGACTTTGGTGTATCTAAAAGTCATTGCCATACCCAAGGTCATCTAGTTGTCTCCTATGTTATCTTCTAGGAGTTTTATAGTTTTTTCTTTTATACTTAGATCTATGATGTATTTTGAGTTAATTTTTTGTGAAGGATATAAGGTCTGTGTTCATGTTTTTTGCACATGGGTGTGCAGTTGTTCAAGCACCATTTGTTTAAAAGACTGTCTTTGCTTGATTTTATTGCCTTTGCTCCTTTGTCAAAGATGAGTTGACTATATTCATATGGGTATATTTCTGGGCTTTCTGTTCTGTTGCATTGATTTATTTGTCTTCTCTGTTGCCAATATTACATTGTCTTGATTACTGTAGTTTTATAGTAAGTCTTGAAGTGTCAGTCCTACAACTTTGTTCTTCTCCTTCACTGCTATGTTGGCTATTCTGGATCTTTTGTCTCTCCATATAAACTTTAGAATCAGTTTGTTGATATCCACAAAATAACCTGCTAGAATTTTGATTGGGATCACATTGAATCTATAGATCAAGTTGGGAAGAACTGACATCTTTATAATATTGATTATTCCTTTTCATGAACATGGAAAATCTCTCCACTTATTTAGTTCTTTGATATATTTCATTAGAGTTTTATAGTTTGCCCTACTTAGATCTTGTAAATAATTTGTTAGATTTATACCTAAGTATTTCATTTTTGGGGGTGCTAGTGTCAATGATATTGTGTTTCTAATTTCAAATTCCACTTGTTTATTGCTAGTATATAGGAAAGCAATTGACTTTTGTATCCTTTTATCCTGCAACATTGCTATTATTGATTATTAGTTCTGCTAGTTTTTTGGTGAATTCTTTTGGATTTTCTGTGTAGACAATAATGTCATCTGTGAACAAAGACAGTTTTATTTCTTCCATCCTAATCTGTATGCTTTGTATTTCCTTTTCTTGTCTTATTGCACTAGCTAATACAATATTGAAAAGCAGTATTGACTTCCTTGTCTTGTTCCTGATCTTCACAGGGAAGCTTTGAGTTTCTCACTATTAAGTATGATGGTAGATGTAGGTTTTTTGTACATATTCTTTATCAAATTGAGGAAATTCTCCTCTATTCGTTGTTTACTGAGAGGTTTTTTTGGCTTGTTTTTGTTTTTTTAATGTTTGTTTTTATCATGAATGTGTGTTGGATTTTGCCCAATGCTTTTTTTGCATCCATTGCTGTGATCATATGACTTTTCTTCTTTAACCTGTTAATGTGACGAGTTCCATTAATTGACTTTCAGATGTCGAACCAGCCTTGGATACCTGGGATAAGGCTCACTTGATTGTGATATATAGTTCTTTTTATACATTGTTGGATTTGATTTGCTAATATTTTGTAAAGGATTTTTACATCAACGTTCATGAAAGACATTGGTCTGTAGTTTTCTTATAATGTCTTTGGTTTTGGTATCAGGGTAGTGGTGGCCTCATAGAATAAGTTAGGAAGTATTCCTCTGCTTCTATCTTCTGATAGAGATGGTAGAGAACTGGTATCATTTCTTCTTTAAATATTTGGTAGAATTCACCAGTGCACTCATTCTGAACCTGGTGCTTTCTGTTTTGAAAGGTTATTAATTATTGATTCAAGTTATTGAGTAGATATAAGCCTATTCAAAATATCTGTTTCCTCTTATGTAAGTTTTAGCAAATTGTGTCTTCTAAGGAATTGGTTCATTTCATCTAGGTTATCAAATTTGTGGACTTAGAGTTGTTCACAGTATTCCTTTATTCTTTTAATCTCCATAAAATCTGTAGTTATGTCCCCTCTTTCATTTCTGATGTTAGTAATTTGTGTCTTTTTTTTTTCTTACTTAACGAAGCTAGGGGCTTATTGATTTTATTGATCATTTCAAAAAGCCAGCTTTCAGTTTTGCTGATTTCTCTGTTGATTTCCTGTTTGTTTCACTGATTTACACTATAATTTTTATTATTTCTTTTCTTCTGCTTAATTTGGATTTAATTTGCTCTTTTTATAGTTTCCTAAGGTGGGAGCTTAGATCATTGATTTTAGATTTTTTTTTCCTAATATATGCATTTAATGCTATAAATTTTCTTCTAAGCACTGCTTTCTCTGCATCCCACAAATTTTAAGTTGTGTTTTCATTTTCATTTGGTTCAAAATATTTTTAAATTTATGGGCCGGCCTGTGGCTCACTCGGTAGAGTGCGGTGCTGATAACACCAAGGCCACGGGTTCGGATCCCATATAGGGATGGCCGGTTCGCTCACTGCCTGAGCGTGGTGCTGACAAAATATTTTTAAATTTTTCTTGAGATTTCTTCTTTGGTCTATGTGCTACTTAGAAGTGTGTTGTTTAATTTAGATGCACTTTGGGATTTTCCAGAAATCTTTCTGTTGTTGATTTCTGGCTTAATTCCATTGTGGTGTGAAATCAGACGTTGTATGATTTCTAACCTCTTACATTTGTTAAGGTGTGATTTATGGCCCAGAATGTGGTCTCTCTTGGTGAATATTCTATGTGAACTTGAGAAAAATGTGTATTCTGCTGTTGTTGGATAAAGTAGTCTACAGATTTTGATTATATCAAGTTGACTGATGGTGTTTTAGAGTTCAATTGTGTTCTTACTGATTTTTCGTGTGCTGGGTCTGTCCATTTCTGATAAAGAGGCATTGAAGTCTCCAACTATCACAGTGGATTCATCTATTTCTCCTTGCATTTCTATTATTTTGTGCTTCGTGTAATTTGGCAGTCTGTAGTTAGGTGTGTACACATTAAGTATTGTTATGAACTCTTAGAGAATTCATGACCCCTTTATCATTATGTAACGTGCTTCTTTTTTCCTGATAACTTTCCTTGCTTTGCAGTCTGCTTTG
>NW_007729711.1:96606-98102 GCF_000696425.1 Galeopterus variegatus
TGTGTTCTTACTGATTTTTCGTGTGCTGGGTCTGTCCATTTCTGATAAAGAGGCATTGAAGTCTCCAACTATCACAGTGGATTCATCTATTTCTCCTTGCATTTCTATTATTTTGTGCTTCGTGTAATTTGGCAGTCTGTAGTTAGGTGTGTACACATTAAGTATTGTTATGAACTCTTAGAGAATTCATGACCCCTTTATCATTATGTAACGTGCTTCTTTTTTCCTGATAACTTTCCTTGCTTTGCAGTCTGCTTTGTATAGAATTAATATAGCTACTCCTATTTTCTTTTGATTAGTGTTAGCATGGTAGATATTTCTCTATCCATTTACTTTTAATCTATATGTATATTTAAATATGTAAATGTAAGTAGGTTTCTTGTAGCAACACAAATTGCTGGGTCTGTTTTTTGATCCATTCTGAAAATCTCTGTCTTTTATGACCATTTTGGACCATTGACATTTAAAGTGATTATTGATATAGTTGGATTAATATCTACCATATTTGTTACTGTGATTCCATTTTCTCTTCTTTCTTAGCATATCAATTATCCTTTCTTTTTTTTTTTNTTTTTTTTTTTACCCCCCTTTTAAATGGTTGCCTTAGAGTTTGCAATACACATGTTCAACTAATCAAAGTCTGCTTTCAAATAACACTATATCACTTTACGGGTAGTGAGTACCTTATAATAACAAAATAGGGTCTTGCATTGCATAAGGATGTTTTTGTCAATGATGGACTGCACATATGATGATGGTCCCATAAAACTATAATGTAGCCAAAAAATTCCTATTGTCTATTGATGTTGTAACCATCATAAAGGTGTAGCATGATGCATTACTCACATAGGCATGATAGGCTGTATGATGTAGCCTAGGTGTGTAGTAGGCTATAGCATCTAGGTTTGTGTGGTATGCTCTATAATGTTCAGACAATAATGCCTAATGATCCATTCCTCAGAACATATCTCTGTTGTTAAGCAACACATAACTATAATTCTAATTCTTCCCTTTTACCCCTTGTGTCATTATGTCATTCCTTTCTTTTATATGGAAACATACATAAGCATATATGTAAATGCGTGTGTATATACACACATACTTAAGATATATACATAAGGATACACTATCAAATACATTATTGGTATTATTATTTTGAACAAACTGTTGGATCAGTTAAGAATAAGAAAAAAAGATGTATTTTGCCTTTACTTATTACTTCTTTGATGCTTTACTTTTCTTATAGAGATCCAAGTTTGACCTATATCATCTTCCTGCTCTCTGTAGAACTTCCAGCATTTCTTGCAAGGCAGGTCCGCTGGCAACAAATTCCTTCAATTTTTGTTTGTCTGAGAAAGTCTTTATTTCTCCTTCACTTTTGAAGAATAATTTCATAGTGTATAAAATTCTAAGTTGTTGGATTTTTTTCTCTCAACATTTTAAATACTTCATTCTACTCTCTTCTTGCTGGCATGGTTTCCTAGAAGTTAGATATA
>NW_007729711.1:99080-101050 GCF_000696425.1 Galeopterus variegatus
CATTTTAAATACTTCATTCTACTCTCTTCTTGCTGGCATGGTTTCCTAGAAGTTAGATATACAAGGCTACTTCAAAAAGTTTGTGGAAAAATAGAATTGAAAGGTAATATGAATCTTTCAACAAACTTTTTCAACTATCCTGTAATTCTTATCCTGTTACTCCATAGATAAGATTTTTTTTCCCCCCTCTGGCTTCCTTCAGGGTTTTTACTGAGAAAAATCTTTAATTTCTTGTGGTTTGAAAATGATGTGCCTAGGTGTAGTTTTTTTGGTATTTATCCTGCTTGGTGTTCTCTTAGCTTCCTGTATCTGTGGTTTGGCATCTGACATGAATTTAGGGAGATTCTCAGTTATTATTGGTTCGTGTATTTCTTTTGTTCCTTTCTCTCTTTATTCTCCTTCTGATATTTACACCTTTTGTAGTTGTCCCACAGTTGTTGGACATTCTCTTTTGGGTTTTTTTTGTTTGTTTGTTTGTTTGTTTTTTATTTCTTCTCTATACATTTCAGTGTTTAAAGTGTAGTTGTCCCACAGTTGTTGGACATTCTCTTTTGGGTTTTTTTTGTTTGTTTGTTTGTTTTTTATTTCTTCTCTATACATTTCAGTGTTTAAAATTTCTATTGAAATATCCTCATGCTCAGAGATGTTTTCCTTAGCCATGTCCAGCCTACTAAGTTCATCAAAGGCATTCTTCATTTCTTTCACAGTGTTCTTGGTCTCTAGCATTTCTTTTTGGTTCTTTCTTAGGATTTCCATCTCTCTGTTTACATTACCGAACTGTTCTTGCATGTTGTCTGCTTTATCTATTAGCTCCCTTAGCATATTAATCATGGTCGTTTTAAATTTCTGATCTGCTAATTCCAGCATCCCTGCCATGTCTGGTTTTGATGTTTGTTCTGTCTCTTCAAATTGTGATTTTTGCCTTTTCGTATGCCTTGTAATTTTTTCTTGACAGCCAGACGTGATATACCAGATAAATGGAACTGCTGTAAATAGGCCTTTTGTGATATAATAGTAAGGTGTCAGGGGAGAGGAAGTATTTTATAGTCCTCAAAACTCAGTGTTTTAGCAAGCCTATGCCTCTGGACCGTGAACTTCAATTCACAAGTGTTTGTCAAGTTTTTTTCTCCCAGCTTAGGTGAGATGGTATGCTAGAACTGACTAGAGTTGGGTATTTCCCTTTCTCCATGTCAGGTTAGCCTCTGGTTAACAAGTCTCTTCTGAGGGCAGGCCTTATTAACAACAGAGTGCCTGGCATTTTTTCAGAATTGTTCCTTTTCCCATCTTCCTACTGGAAGCCTGAGGTAATTTTTCTTTGACATTTACTCTGGGAATTTGGTCGAACTCCTGGAGGAAAATCTTATAATATTGTTGGAGTACCCCATGACTGTGTCCCTCTGAGCTTTTAACTCTCAGACTTGTCTGTACTGAGCCTCCAGCCATGCATCAATTACAGTTCAGGTTTTCCTGACCCGGCATTAGTTCCTGTGGCAGTTTCCACTTCTGGTAAGCTGTAACTCCCTCTTTTTACCTGTCTATCTTTCCAATCTCGGGGGCAGCAAGTTGCCCTGTGTCCTCTCCTCTCTTAGAAGAAGAGCTGTAGATTTTTAAGTTTTTCAGCTTTTTACTTGTTAGGATGGAGAGATGACTTCCAAGCTCCTTACATGTGGAACTGGAAACCAGAAATCGAAAAACTACTTTTTAAAAAAAGATTAAATAGGTTTTTAACTTCTTTAAATCAGCAGAATCCTCAATTTTTTACCCAAATGAAGTTTTCTGTAGGTACTCCAATACATGAAAAAATGTTAAATCTGAGCTGCTGGGGTCAAAGGAAAGGGGAAAGGTTACAGTGATCCAGGAGCCATTGGCTTGACCTACCCTTGATCACCCCCAAATATCCAGAGAACCTTGTTTGCATAGTGCTCTGAATTATTTATTTAGAGATAAAATTTAGTTTATTTTTCACTGGT
>NW_007729711.1:102219-104866 GCF_000696425.1 Galeopterus variegatus
CTTTGTTGTAACACACAGGAGTTCTTCAGCAGAAGTGCCTCTAGATGGTACTTGAGATGATTAGTGGTCTTTCTTCCCCATCCTCACCCCCACTCCCACTCCACTTTCTCCTAGAACCTTTTACTTCTCATTTTCTTTCTCTGTTTTTTTTCCATTTTAATTATTTCCTTTCTTCTCATCTTATTTCTGTGCCCTTCACCCCTTCCCCTAATCTTTTCCTTCTTTCCTTTTCTCTTTTCTCTCAGGTCAGCAAGTGGCTCATATTTTTATTGCATAGCCCTCCTAATTAATGTTAGGACCAAAGAACAGCTGATTCCTACTCTGCTTTGATCCACCTATACTGTTAAGTGACATTTAAAGTCATCTGGGGGAAACCAGCTAACTTATTTAATCGTAGAATGTTTTCTTATATCTGAAGTCAAATAGTACAACAATAAACAATCGCCTATAGTCACCTTTTTCTCTCCATTAGGCTGCTTCCCTAAAGGATAAGTGGGGTTTGGGTTACAAACCAAGTTATAGCCGATCAAAAAGCATTTCTGCTTCAGGAAGACCACCTTTTAAGCGAATGGAAAGGGCAAGGTAATATATATTTCAACCAATGAAACAAGTAATAAAATTGCTGACTCTTTTACCAATGTCCACTACTTTTTTATTGTGTTCTAACTGGGGAAATAATAAAATTAAGATAGCAAGAATGGACTTTATTACTAAAACAACAATAGTGAATATTGGTAAATTTAGAAGTTTATTTGAGGAATTTCTTTATAACATTTATACCACAATGCTGCCTGTACTTTTTGGTAATGAAATACACTGTTATTTAGATGTTTTATATGTAAACTTATAGACAATCCAAAGAAATTAAAATGCGTATATTAGTAGCTGCTGCTCTAAATTTGCCAATTTAGAAAAGGTATGATTGCACGTATGTTTAATATTTGAAAATGTTGATGTTTTATGTATTACTGAAGTAAAATACTGTTTTAGTAGTAAATCAGCACTATAAAGTAAGAAGTATAAATTCTTTATGTGGTTTAGTTTTAGGAAATCTTGTGAGTCAATAAAAATATTGCATCTCTTTTACGGGATACTAAAGGTTAAAAATTGAAATGCTGAAAGTTCTCCCCTTTGATAAGGTAAATATTTAAAAATAGAATGTTAATGCCATTAATCAAACTTTTATGAAGTCCAGGTATATTTTTTTTAAATGAGAATATTAGTGTTTTATAACTTTATATTTTACTTACAGTTCTCGTGTAGGAGAAACTGAAGAGCTCCCAGAAATTCGTGTGGATGCAGCATCTCCTGGACCCAGAGTAACTTTTAATATCCAGGATACAGTAAGAGAGATATTATTTGTTAGAGATATACATTGCAAAATAGTTTTTACAAATTATGAAATTATAGTATTATACAATTTCAAAATACTGATTTGTGCTTAAATTGAAAGATGTGGATTGTGATGGTTAAGTGTCTGAATATTACCAACTAGTGAGGCACTGTCACCATGCCGTCATTTGAGAGCCATGCTGCACAGCAAGTACCATTCAGTTTTATACTGGAAAATTCACATACCAACATATTTCCACATGAATAAAGAGAATATTTTGAAATCTTAGCATATGGGTGATTTTTACATGCATAATAAAGACTCTGTAACTACTTGCTCTTAGAATGTTTTTTATTGAGTAATTTTTCTTTCAATTAAGAATCCACATCAAACCATGTCTTTTATACAGGTGTAAATGTGGAATATTTATACATATTTATATATTTTAGTTCTACATATATAGACAGATATATGGATAGATAGAAGCAGAATCCAGAAAGGTGAACTTCAAAGTTGTATTCTAATTCCATAGCATGTTAAAATTTATGTTAAAATGTTTGTTTTGTTTTGTGTGTATTTGTTTACTTCTGAAACATTGTTTTTTATTTTTCATGAGTTTTAAAATTTTTCTTATTATTTTAATTAAGTTGAAAAACACAGTATGGGGAAGTACACCACATTGTGTATTTGTTTACTTCTGAAACATTGTTTTTTATTTTTCATGAGCTTTAAAATTTTTCTTATTATTTTAATTAAGTTGAAAAACACAGTATGGGGAAGTACACCACAATCCAGCTGTCCTGGGGAAGGGTATTTTCAGGTATTTATAAGAACAACATAAATCTTGCTTGAAAACTAATTAACCACCTTGAAAATCTGCTTTCAAAATGTCTTCCTCTCATTTCAAACTAAATTCAGACATCAGAAACATTTTACATAAAGCTTTAAGGTTCTTTGAATTCTTTTTCATCATGTATATTTCATAAGCTCTTGCATGCATATATTTTAGTTTTATACTTCTATATAATTTAATATTAATTATTTTAAACTTCAAAATTAAAAGACTAAATCTGCTTATCAAATCAACTCAACCAAATCATAAGCCAAAAACTGCAATTTATTAGTTATTTGCTAATTCCTAAATTAATCTCTTTCCTTACATTCAACTACAAATTGAATCTTTTCAAAGATTAGTTAACTAGTTCAAACCAGAACCAAACCCAACTCAGAACAACAAATTAATCACTGAGTGTTATTTCTTTTAAGTCACTGGTATACACTGGTATTAAAGAGCATTTATAAAATTACCCATTT
>NW_007729711.1:105433-106961 GCF_000696425.1 Galeopterus variegatus
AATTGAAGCAAGAACAAACATCAAATTGATGATGAAGCTTGGGTGGAAGAATGGTGAAATATTGATGCTTTACAAAAGTTTATGGGGACAATGCCCCAAGGAAATCAGCAGTTTACAAATGGATAACTTCTTTTAAGAAGGGACAAGACTATGTTGAAGATGTAACCCCAAGCCCACAGCAGCAGACCATCCACATCAACTTGCAAGGAAAAAATTAATCTTGTTCCTGCCTAATTGAAAAGGACCGACGACTAACAGCAGAGACAATAGTTAACACCATAGACATCTCAGTTAGTTGAGCTTACACAATTCTGACTGAAAAATTACAGTTGAGCAAACTTCTGCTGGATGGGTGCAAAACTACTGCACCCAGATCAGCTGCAGACAAGAGGAGACCTTTCAATAGAAGTTTAAAACAAGTGAGATCGAGATCCTGAAGCATTTCTTCAAAGAATTGTAACAGGAGATGAAACATGGCTTTATCAGTGTGATCCTGAAGACAAAACACAAAGCCATGGCTACCAAGAGGTGGAAGTGGTCCAGTCGTAGCAAAAGTGGACCAGTCAAGAGCAAAGGTCATGGCAACAGTTTGTGGGATGCTCAAGGCATTTTGCTTGTTCACTTTCTGGAGGGTCAAAGAATGTTAACATCTGCTTATTATAAAAGTGTTTTGAGAAAGTTAGCTAAAGCTTTAGCAGAAAAATGCCCAGGAAAGCATGACCAGAGAAGTCCTTCTCCACCACAGCAATACTCCTGCTCATTCCTCTCATCTAACAAGGGCAATTTTGTGAGAGTTTCAGTGGGAAATCATTGGGCATCCACCTTACAGTCCTGATTTAGCTTCTTCTGATGGCTTTTTGTTTCCTAATCTTAAAAAATCTTTAAAGGGCACCATTTTTCTTAGGTTAATAATGTAAATAAGACTGCATTGAAATGGTTACATTCCCAGGACCCTCAGCTCTTTGGGGATGGACTAAATGGCTAATATCATCACTTACAAAAGTATCTTGAACTCAGTGGAACTTATGTTGAGATATAACATTTATTTGTTTTATTTTTATCTTTTAATTCCATTTTTCCATGAACTTTTTGAAGCCCCCTTGTATAAGTCATTAAAGTAAAAATGAATTTAAAGATTTCATATAGCAGGTATATAAATCATTACCTAGAATTTTTCTGACAAGTTATATTTAAAAATTGGTACTTATTCCAAATATATTTTATTTCCCTTTCCTCACTCTCTCAAGCTGAAGTCTTAATATATGAGTATATCCCATAGTTGTACTGAATTCAGTCAAACTGGATTTTGTTTTAGAATGCTAGATTGTAATACAGTGAGCTTGACGAACATGTCCCTTTTTTTCTAAAAAACAAAACCTAGAAAGAAATTATTTATGTGACTAGAATGGATTCCACTAATTAGGTGCTTCTTAAAATATTTTAAGTGATTCAAGTCCTATTTTTAAATAGTAGTGTACCCTGCTTTTAGAAAATGAAATGTAAAAATCATAAATTAGATGATATATAT
>NW_007729711.1:107750-138062 GCF_000696425.1 Galeopterus variegatus
TACATTACACTTTACAAAGGCTTATCATTCTCAAATGATATGCAAGCAATTTTGTGAAACTGAGAATCAAAATTAGGTCATAGGAAGTTTTATTGTTTTTTTGACCTACTCAAACATAGTGGCCTCCTGGTGAAATCCTGAGTTAATGACATCGTGTTTATACAAACTATTTACCTTAAAATACGACAAAAAAAATTACAATCTTAAGTTTGATTGATTAATATATGTTTTATCACTCAACTATTTACACATCTTTCTTCAACCAGTGAGGGGCTCATTTTTTAAAGATGTATCCACAAAAAGCATTTTACAAGTATGATGAGATAACATCTCAACTGACACTGCATGTTCTTCCATCACTAATTGCTCTTGCCATTCTGATTTATTGTTGATCACGTTTCTTTTGTTTTCACGTTTATCTTCTGCTTTAAAGAATTACAATGTGTAGTAATTGTTATGATATATGTTTATATAAAATTACACTCTGATCTTTAGTGTATCAGTAGTGTGACTTTCTAGTTTGGCCTATTTCCCTCGTTGGTGTGCCATTTTAAATGTTCATAAAACTGACTTTTCCTTCAGTTCAGAGTAAGGAAATTAAACTCGAAAAGAATTTTCAAATGTTTAAACTTATGTATTTTTTCTTTATCTTTTTTTAGTTGAGAAGAGACTTGAAATATGAATCTGATTCATGTTTTCTCTTTTTACAATTAGTTTCCAGAGGAGACAGAACTAGACCTTTTGTCAGTGACTATTGAAGGTCCATCCCATTACTCGTCAAATAGTGAAGGATCATGTTCCGTGTTCAGTTCTCCCAAAACTCCAGGAGGCTTTTCACCAGGCATTCCTTTCCAACCTGAAGAGAGCCGACGAGATGATAGTTTGTCTTCCACCAGTGAAGATTCCGAGAAGGATGAAAAGGATGAAGACCATGAGAGGGAAAGGTTTTATATTTACAGGAAACCCTCGTGAGTAACTTTTTGTTTTAAGATCCTTAGGTAGTATTTCAGAATCTAGTACTGAGCGTAAAGCGTTATATATAACTTCATTTTTACAAAAAAAAAAAAAACCTCTTAATGTGCCTAGCTTGAATAAGACTAAGAGACATATCCATGGTTCACAATATAATTTGGTTCTGTGTGGTATTATTTTTCTTTTAAATTTAAATGGATTTATTCAAATCGCTTAACTTTAATTATTTATCCAAGATAATCTCTGTCAAGGAAATGGAAATAAAGGTGTGGTTATGCATTAAAATAAAGGAGAGGGTTGTATTCCTCCCAGTATTAAAAAGTAACAAATTGCAGGGAGACACATAAGAGTGAAGTATAGTTAAGAAAAGCAGTAAAGAGACGTGGTTAGCGATGGATGAAAGATGTCAAAATTCTTGTAAGAAATAAATAAGATGAGATGGTATTAATGAATAAAAGACATACATGAAGGCTTGCTCAGAATATGCCCTCAAGAGGAGCTTTAAGGCCCTTTGGGTAAACTGATCTACTTAAACCACCCTCAAGTTAGATTGTGACAATAATAGTAAGAGTTTCTGGTAATGATAATAATGAGAAAGTGGCTGAGCACAAGAGTAATAATTGAAAGTTGGTCTACAAGAAATTGTCCTCATCTTCAATCTTCTCCATTCTGAGCTGTAGGGATTCTTTCCTCCTTTTTCTAGATGGCAGCCACTAACCCTTGAATCCCATATATAAGCATATTTTGGTTTATTCCCTCATTTTTTGGGAGAACATCCTCAAATAACTTTCTAAGAAAAGTTGTTATGCAGGTCTTCTTTCTTCTATTTTTTTTTTTTTTTTTGACTTTTTAAACTTTAATTCGAGGAACCTCCATACTGTTTTCCCTAGCTGCTACACCATTTTTTATTCCTACCAAGAGTGTACAGGGTCCCAGTTTCTCCACATCCTTGCCGCACTTGTTGTCTTTTGAGTTTTTTGTTTTGTTTTGTTTTTTTGTTTCATAATAGTCATCCTAACAAGTATGAGGTGATATCTCATTGTGGTTTTGATTTGCATTTCCCTGATGATTAGTAATATTGACCACATTTTCATATAGTTGTTGGCTATTTCTTTTTCAAATTTTTTTTTTTTCCTTTTTGTCTTTTTTCATGACCGGTAACGGGATTGCAACCCTCAGTGTCGCACCCACACCACGCTCAACCAGTGAGCAGACCGGTCTCTATATGGGATCCAAACCCTCGGCGGGAGCGCCGCCACACTACCGAGTGCGCCACCGGGCCGGCCCTCAAATTTATTTTTAATGGTACATGTTTGTGGGATACAGTGTATTGTTTCAGTACACACATATATTGTACAATGATTCACTTAGGGTAGGTAGCATATCCATCACCTAAACATTTATCTTTTCTTTGTAGTAATTATGTCTTTGGAGAAATGTATATTTAAGTCCTTAGCTAATTTTTTAATAGGTTAATAGTTTTTGTTTGTTTGTTTGTTTGTTTTGCTATTTAGTTGTACATGTTCCTCATATACTTTGTAAAGTAACTCCTTGTCAGATACATGGCTTACAGATATTTTCTTTTTCCATGGGTTGCCTTTCACTCTATTGATTGTTTCCTTTGCTCTGCAGAAACTCTTCTAGATTGATGTAGTCCCATATCTATTTTTGCTTTTGTTGCCTGTGCCTTTGGTGTCATATACATGAGATCATTGCCAAGAAAAATGTCATGAAGCTTTTTTCCTATGTTTTCTTCTAGGAGTTTTATAGTTCAGATCTTACATTTAAGTCTTTAATCCATTTTGAGTTTGTTTTTTTGTATGGTATAACATAAGGGTCCAATTTCATTCTTTTGCACATAGATATCCGGTTTTCCTAGCACCATGTGTTGAAAATCATATGGCATTATTTTTTTATCTTTCTTTGTTCTTCTGGCTTTTTATAAAATCTGGAAAGTAGCATTTAAATTTTATAATTTAGGAAAATGAAATCGCCTTGTACATATAGAATATAGTTCATAACTGATATTCAAACTTCTTAGTAACGATTATGCCTGTATCCTTACCTGGTACATTGCCTTGCATATAATAGTTACTGAGCATGTAGTTGTTGAATAAAATGTCACTCCATTAAGCTTAGAAAAAACTTCAATTAGTATGAGCTCGTTGAGTAGCTTGTGTGAATTTATAAAATTTATAAACTATTGTTCACATTACATGTTGGAAAATTGTTAAAAAGACTTCCCATTTTATTACAACGTAATGATCAGTTGTTCTTTATGTAGACATACATCTCGTAAAAAAGCAACAGGCTTTGCTGCTGTTCATCAGCTATTTACAGAACGCTGGCCGACAACACCGGTAAACCGAAGTCTTAGTGGCACAGCTACAGAAAGAAATATTGACTTTGAACTTGATATACGGGTTGAAATTGATAGTGGAAAATGTGTACTCCACCCAACCACCCTTCTACAAGAACATGATGATATAAGTTTGAGAAGGTAAGAAATTGGTTGAAAAAGGGGACATGTAACTTTGTCTGTTAGAAATACCATTTACATATGCTATGGGTTGAATCTGTCCCCCAAAGTTTCACGTATTAGAAACTTAATTCCCACTGTGACAATGTTAAAAGGGTGGAAAATCTATTATGGTAATTGAAAGGTGGGTCCATTAAGAGGTGCGTAGATTGTGAGGACTGACACAGAGTAATGGGCGTGGTTCTGATGGCTTTATTAGGAGAGGGAGTGAGCAAGTTAGCTCTCTCTTGCTTAAGCTATTCAGTGACACCCTGTGTCACTGTAGAGAGTCACTACCCAAGAACAAGGCCCTCACCAGATGCACCCCCTGGACTATGGACTTTCCAGCCTCCAAAACTGTCAGAAATAAATTCTGTTTCTTTATAAATTATCCAGTTTTCAGGTATTTTGTTATAAGCAATAAAAACAGACTAATACGATATTACTGAATTATAGCAAACATTTCCCCCCAAAATGCAAACTTAAAGAGTAGATCTAATCATAGTTGTAATGGTCAAGTGATTATTTGTATAGCATACAATTTCTTTAAACAAATGCATAGTATTTTCTGGCAACTAGAAATGGATGTCTGATTTAGAGTCTGCAAATTTATTAATTAAAATAGTTATATCTTCGGAGTTTCTCCTTTTGACAGGTGTGAATTTCTCAGTCTCTGTCCTTGTATTATGTGCATTTCTGTTTTAAAGAACAGTACAGTACTCAGAGGTATCTTGGTTATTGAGAATTTTTATGAATTCATAAGAAAATAAGAAAGATTGGGAAACAGTTGCGGGAGGCACCAATAGACTGAAATGTTCAGGATATAACTGAAGCTTTACCATTTGTTTCTATCATTAAGTAAATGATGATATAAACAGCCTTAACATTAGATTATCTTTTCTTTGAATTTTGATTTTGCTTTTCTTTCCTAATCTAAAGATGAACTGTAAAAAGAACACAATACAGTAGTCCCCCGTTATCTTCAGGGGATACGTTCCAAGAACCCCTAGTGAATTCCTGAAACCATGCATAGTACTAAACCTTATATATACTATGCATGAATTTCTTTTTTCCTTCTTTGCAATTTCATGGATAGAAGATTTGTTTTTACTGTAGATCTCAGCAGTCTCAGCATACAATTTTTTTCTTTCCCTATTAAGTTGAGAACGTTCACCTTTTCACTTAAAGGAAGCACTTCACAGCTTCTCTTTGACATAGCGAATTGCCAGCATCACTAGTCTTGTTCTTTGGGGCCCTTATTAAATAGAATAAAAGTTACTTGAACATAAGCACTGTGATAGTGCTACAGTCTGATAACCAACATGGGTACTAAGTGACAAAAGAGTGGGATTTGCTGGATAAAGGGATAACTCATGTCGCAGGTGGGATGGAGCAGGATGGCATGTGCAATTTAGAACTTATGAACTGTTTTTCTCTGGAATTTCCCTTTTAATATTTTCAGATCATGGTTCACCACAGGTTGTTGAAACTATGGAAAATGAAAACATGGAAAAGGGGACTATTATAGTTATAATTGAGTGGGTGGAGATGTACATAAGACAAGAACGGCAGAGTGCTGATAGTTGTTGAAGTTGGGTAATGAGTACATGGGGGATCATTATATCATTCTGTTTACTTTATATATGTTTGAAATTTTCCATAATAAAAGATTTTCTGTATAAATAAAAGTTTTTAAACAAAAGAAGAGGAAATAAATATATCTTTTTAAAAATATATAAAACATTTTTCTATTTGTAGGAGTTATGATCGAAGTTCCAGGAGCTTAGATCAAGATTCTCCTTCAAAAAAGAAGAAGTTTCAAACTAATTATGCTTCTACCACTCATTTAATGACTGGCAAGAAAGTGCCATCATCTCTACAGACAAAGCCTAGTGACTTAGAAACAACAGTATTTTACATTCCTGGAGTTGATGTAAAGGTAAAAACATAATTGTGTAGGATAAGGGATTGTATTACTAATAGCAATTTTTATTTCTTATCATATATGTTCTTCTTTTGCTTATTGTATTAAAAATGAGAATTTCTTACTTTTTTGTCTGATACAGCCATATTCTAAACATAAGAACATCTAAATTTCAGGTTGCCACTTCATTTATACAGTTTTTCTATGAAAATTTGGCAGAAAGAAGTTAGTTTTCTTTTTTATACATTGATATTCATAAATACTGGCTAAACTGCCTAGTATAACTTCATTAAACAACTATTTTTTTGGACTCTAGAGTTAATCTTAGACTATTGACCTGGAAAGGTTTTCTGGAATGACCTTTTTAGTATCAAAATGCAAAAAGCAAAAAATCTTGCAAGGATCATAAAGCAAACTTGTAAAAGTTAGAACTCAGTCTTTTCACTGTTAGACCAGTGTTCTTCTTTCTACCACATTTTTCTACATTTCTTGGTTTTTCTCATCTGCATAATTTTAATTTAAAAAGTTTATTTGTTTCAATACAGTTGCATTATAATTCCAAGACGCTAAAAACTGAATCACCTAATGCCTCCAGAGGATCTTCCTTGCCAAGGACATTCTCCAAAGAGTCCAAGCTGTATGGTATGAAAGATAGTGCAACATCTCCTCCTTCTCCTCCTTTACCTTGCACTGTCCAGAGCAAGACTAACACCTTACTTCCTCCCCAAACCCCACCTATTCCCTCAGGTATTTAAGGAGAATATACTCTATTTTTTGTCTTTTTTTTTTCTTAATTTTTAGTTATCACCTATTTGCTCTGTTGAGACTTGCAAATTCACGTTTAAGAAAAAAGGACATAGACTTGTCAATAATAACTATACAAAATTCATTTAATGGAAGTGTGGGCCAACTACTTTTGGCTATTTTTCAAATTGATATTAATTAGAATATATTTTTAATATATTTAGAAAAGGGTAGTTTTATATAGTTTAAATTTGGAAGCTTATGATCAGATGGAAATATCAAACATACATTTAAGACAGAGTACATTGGGCTTAACCACATTTATGAATTACCTACTGCTGCTAAACATATTACTTAAAACTTAATGGCTTATAACTTCAAACAGTTTCTGTTGATCAGAAATTCAGGAGCAGATTGGCTCAGTGGATCTAACTCATCTTCTCTTACAAGGCTGTAGTCAAGATGTTGGCTAGGGATGCAGTTTTCTGAATTCTTGATCGGGGCTGTAAACTGCTTACATCATGTGCCAGTCACATGGCTGGCTAACTGGTGCCTCATTTACTCCCCATGTGGGCCTCTCTCCTGCACTACTTGAGTGTCCTCATGGTGTGGCAGTTGACTTTCCTCAGAAGGAGTGATTCAAAAGAGAATATGGCTGAAGTTGCAATATCTTTTATGGCTTAGTCTCAAAAGTCACATACCATCACTTACACAATATCCTATTGATCATACAGGTCAGTGTGGGAGGGAACTAGACAAAGTCATGAATACCTGGAGGCAAGGATCACTGGAATCCATCTTGGAATCTGCCTACCACAGCACATGAATTATACCTTACACAAATGGTAGAAGTTCCAAAAAAGGAAATATTAGGCTGGACAAGCATTATTTGAAAAAAGTTTCATTTGGGAGACAGAACTTGACATATAAATTTTAAAAAATAGTAATCATGATGATAATGCCTAATTTTTATATCACTTTTCAATTGACAAGACACATCTATGAATGTCCATTTAGTACATGGCAGATATTATTATAACATTTTATAAATGAGGAAAGTTAAGGCTCATAGAAGTTGAACATCTTTCCTATATTTACACAAGCAATAAATGTTACAGTAGGAAACCTAAGCCAAAGTTAGCTAAGTCATTGTTAGGTAAGTCTTCTCATTCTGCCAAAGTAATTTTAGTTAGGTAGAAAGAAAGAGATGGCATCCCATGTAGGGAAGCATTATAAATTTGTACAAGCACAGCATAAGAAAGCCTGAAAACAATGTTTTTCCTCACTTGCCACTAAATACTGTTAGTCAGAATTCTTTATATCTTCTTAAATTGACAAAATGACTAATACTAACGAGACACTTAGTGAAGTATAAAATTAAAAACTTAGGAGCCGGCCCGGTGGCACACTGCTACAGTGCGCTGCTTGGGAGCACGGCAGCGCTCCCGCCGAGGGTTCGGATCCCACATACAGACTGGTTCCCGCTCACTGGCTGAGCGAGGTGCGGGCGCAGCGCCGAGGGTTGCGATCCCGTTGCCGGTCCCGGTCCGGTACAGGCGCGACACTGAGGGTTGCAATCCGTTGCCGGACACGAAAAAAGACAAAAAGGAAAAAAAAAACTTGGACCAAAATTTGTGACCTAGAGCAAGTAGGAATTACTACTGTTATATACATCTTTGTATTAATCACCTTTGTATGCTAAGATTAATGTATCATTTATATCAACCTATTTTTATTGTTTTCTTGTATATTCTTAATGTTTAAGGTGCTTCACCTGATTCTGTCATATAATCCTAATTTCTAACAGTTTTCTTATGTTTTATTGGAACTTTTTATTAAATTCCATTAAATTTTCCTCACGTTTATAAATGTTCTAGCCAAAGGAAAAGGAAGTGGAGGAGTAAAAACAGCCAAGTTATATGCCTGGGTGGCACTGCAGTCATTGCCAGAAGAAATGGTTATTAGTCCCTGTTTATTAGACTTTCTGGAAAAGGCTCTGGAAACTATCCCAATCACACCAATTGAAAGGAATTACACAAGTAAGCATCCTCCTTATATACTTACTTCCCCATCACATATATTTTGGGATCCTATTACTTAGAAGGATTTCCTAATGCTATCGTATATTATTATAGTATATATTCAGTCATAAATATAAAATAATTATAAAATTGAAAAAGAACTTCAGAGGTCATCTAATCTTCATTTGCACATGAAGAAATTAAGTCCTGGTGAAGTTATTTCCGTGGCCACAACGAGTTAATGACAAAATTAACATCCTTAGGTCCTACATTACTGTGTCTCTTGGACTGGAATCTCCTGAGGGAAAGGACGTAATCACTATTTTCTTTATACAGTGTTTGGTATATCTGCAGGTGAATTTGAGTTTGGGGGAATGAGCAGAAGGTTCGAATAGGTAACGATGTGTAGAACTATGGACTACAGAGCAAATGTTTCTGGTGGTCATATCTCTGATCTTAGTACTAGTATAAGACATAATGATCTTTTAATAAATAGTTTGCCTTTTACCTAATAAAACTTAAAACTAAATATTTTAACAGCTGTCAGTTCACAAGATGAAGATCTGGGACATTTTGAAATACCAGATCCTATGGAAGAATCAACAACATCATTAGTGTCATCTTCAACATCTGCTTACTCTTCCTTCCCTGTAGATGTTGTGGTTTATGTTCGAGTTCAGGTGATATACTTCATTTATTCCTTTTTGTTTAAAGAAAAAATATTTTTCTTAAGTTAATCTGAACATTTTAACATTATTTCCCTTTAAAGTTTTCTTAACCTCAGTTCATGAACCTTTAGTATGTCTATGATGACCTGGAGGTTGCCTGAACCTCTGGGAAGTATACGTAAGATTTTGTATGTATATTCACTTTTCTGCTGAGAAGTTTCACAGATATTTGGACTTACAAAATTTAGATCTAATACTTTTGTGTCAAAAATTAAAATATATAAGTTAAAACACTTTTTAAGCATCTTATGCCTTTTTGATTATGGTCCCTTTTTTATTTCTTGCCATTACAATTCTTTCTGGGGAAATATAAAGTCACACTAGTGCCTTGTTAGAATTTTTGCTAAGAGTTATGTAGTTTTTATATAATATTTTATTCTAAAATTCAGTCCTGTCAATAGGCCTTTTGGAATATATATTAGCATCTGATTGAACATATTTATTAAAGAGGATTTGAAAACTACTTTTATCCAAACTTCACGGTTTAGTTTACCTTCAATTAAAATCTTATAATCAGCCTCAAGAATGACAGAAACACTAATGGTCATCTGTTCCAACTATATTTTATAATAGCAATTTGGTCAAAAGAGCTTCAATCTGATATTCTGGAGTTTTGTACAAGCTTTTTTGACAGTCTGAAGAAAACATAATGGATAAGGGTTTGAGAGCTTGTAAAACCTTTGTTATTAATACAACAATGTTCTTTAATTTTAACGTAAGTGAAATTACTTCCTTTTAAAAACTTGATTATGAAAAAGTATAGTATAAGCATAAATATTTTTAAGCTTCTGAAGTATCTAAAGGTCTAAATATTATTGCATAGAGATGACTTCAAATATTTAGCTTTTTAAAAATGATACCATTTTGGTTCATGTATCATGCTTCTGTTTGATACAGCTAGGATATTAAACACAAAATCCTTTCAAGTGTCAAATGAGTAAACAAATTTGGTATATGTGAACTGAAATGGAAACTAAATGTAACTTTTAGAATTAAATATATAATTTTTTAACCATCCTGTTCCTGGAAACCTTTTTTTGGCTTTCTTCTCTTCTTTAGCCCTCACAGATCAAGTTTAGTTGTTTACCAGTATCAAGAGTAGAATGCATGCTAAAGCTACCATCTCTGGACTTGGTGTTTTCTTCAAACCGAGGAGAACTGGAGACTTTAGGGACTACATATCCTGCAGAGACTCTATCCCCTGGAGGTAATGCTACTCAGAGTGGAACAAAGACCACTGCGAGCAAAACTGGAATACCAGGTATAGAAACATTCTTTTATTCCTCTGGTATAATGTGAAATACTATTTTTAAATAAATACTTTAATAGTAATTAATACATATTTTAAAATAAATTTAGAAAAGGAGAATATTTGAGAATTAGAGTATTTATAGAAAAAAATCTATAGTAGACCAAACTTTTGTGTATATTTTGTGTGTTACTACAACTTGGGTAACTTTTAGTTTTTTTTTTTTTATCGGAATGGCTGTTAGACAGCATTTTGGTTTTTGTGTGAATGTATAAACCGCAAGCACTATGATGTAACTGTTGTAAAATAATCCACATATTCAAGTACTCTTGAATGTTTTAGAACTTGGGTAACTTTTAGTTTTTTTTTTTTTATCGGAATGGCTGTTAGACAGCATTTTGGTTTTTGTGTGAATGTATAAACCACAAGCACTATGATGTAACTGTTGTAAAATAATCCACATATTCAAGTACTCTTGAATGTTTTATTTTTTGCTAAGCTATATTTTACATTTAAGAGTAATCAATGTTGGGCCAGCCTGGTGGTGCACTGCTACAGTGCGCCGCTTGGGAGCGCGGCGGCGCTCCCGCTGAGGGTTCGGATCCCACATACAGACTGGTTCCCGCTCACTGGCTGAGCGAGGGGCGGGCAATCAGACAGAGATCACAAATGCAAATAATAAATATTTTATTGAACACTTTTAAAGAAAGAGACTAGATTGAATCAAAATTCATGAGAGACTGTAATATTATTAGAACAGTTCTTAACCAGGGGCTATTTTGTCTGAGGGGATGTTCGGTAGTATTGGAAGCCAGTTTTGATTGTCACAACTGAGGAGGTACAACTGGCAGCTATTAGAAAGGCCAGGGATACTGCTAAACATCCTACAGTATACATGACAATCCTTCCCCTCACAAAGAATTATCTGGATTAAGATGTCAGTAGTGCCAAGGTTGACAAAGCCTGCATTAGAATGAAAAAGTAAAACCCTAAACTCCATTTTCGAGAGAGGCATGAAAGCAGTGGAGGGAGACGGAAATAGTTTTCTGATTTGGAAGGAAATACAGCTTAGGTTTAGGGTCCTGTTTTTCAAGTAGTCATCTCAGATTCAAAACTTTACCCTAATAATCTCATCAAATATTAATAGGAAAAATTCTTACATGATACCTTCTGAGAAACAACCCCAGTCAAGAATTTTTTCTTGGAAAAATGGAAATTATTTACATCTCTAATATTTACTTATAATACTAGGAAAATGGTTAAAGCCAAACATTTGTTTTGCTGTGTGAGTCTTTGAAAATTTTCACAACAAAATAGGAAAACAATTGTTAGAAATAAAGTTTTTGCTAATGTGGTTGCCCATCACCTAGCACTTAAGTCCAAAATATTGCTGTTGGAGTTGTATTGTAGACAACAAAATATTAGAGTGGTAGTGTTGGTTTTTGAAAACATTTTCTGATTATAAAATTAATTCATTATTCATTAAAGTAAATGTAGAAAACAGAAAAGTACTAAAAAGGAAATGAAAATAAGAAATAATATCCCTTTATCATAAATAAACAGAGTTATCAGTTCTTACTCCAGCATTTTTGTAGAGATACAATCTTTCTCCCAGGCAAAATTGAAATATTGTCTCTTCTGCTCTGTAACTTTTTAAAATTTAAAATATCATTGGTATTTTCCCAAATTATTAAATATTTGTTTCTAAAATATAATGGCTGCATGTTATTCTATCATTTTGATCACGTATTTGAGATTGCCTAGGTTTTTTAAAAAATAATATTGAAATGAACATCTTTGTATGTAAATATTAATAAAGAAAAATATAAGGATAAACTCTTAAGTGGAATTTCTGGGTCAGAGAATATAAACATTTTAAAAGTATTTGATACCTTTTACTCTCTAGTAAGAAAGACTATTAAGATCTCTACACCCTCACCAAAGTAGTATGGATACCAAGTTCACTGTACTCGTCCTACCACTCCTTTAAATTTATTTTTAATCATTGTCAATGTGATGGACTTAAAATGGGATTGTATTATCTTAATTTGTATTGGATTACTTTATTGGCTATTTAGGGGGAGGTAAATATATGCTCATGTCCATTTCTCTTTTGGAATGTTCACCTTTTTCTTAATGACAAAATGTCACATATATTATTAGCACTTAAAGTATTATAGCAGTATATATGCACTATGCTAAGGATAAGTAGTGAAAGGACTACAAAATATGCTAGGAGTATATAGTGAAAGGACTATGAAATGAGCAACTCTATTATGCCTACATTTTATGATTCTTTAGAAAATAATAAAAATGAAACCACCCCTCATTTTATCATCATAAAACATTCATGAAGGAATGATGATGAGAATAAATGTATAGGAAGTATAGGCTGTGACAAGTCCATTCTTTCAAAGGATCTTTACTGAAATATCTACATGATATACAGTAGCAAACTTAGCTAATGGACATGGTTTCTGCTAATGTGGAATTTGAATTTAGTAATAGCCAACCAAACAAGCATATTTTAAGATAAAATATGAAGTGGGTATGAGTTAGCCAAGCAGAGAGTTGGGAGAATGAACACTCTAGGTAAAGAATACAAAATCCATGAAGCAGGAAGGAGTTTGGCAACTTTGAAAAGAAAGAAGAAAAAAGAAACTAGTATAAGTGGAGGCTGGCATAAGAAAGATTTAGAGAGAGAGGAAAGAGCCAGCTCATGTGGGGAAGCCAATGAGAGGTTAAACAGAGAAGTGAATGTGATTTGGATTTACATTTTAGAACGTCAGTGCAGCAGTTGTATGATGGTTTATTGGAGTGGAAGGAAGCAGAGAGAGCAGTTGGCCACTTTAGTAGCCCAGGCAGTGTCACGATTGCCTAAGCTAAAATAGCAGCGGTGAGATGAAGGGAAATGGACGGACTTTATAAATTTGAGTTACAGAAATGATGTGGTTAGTTATAAATTACAAAGTCAGGAGTGGGAAGGATGACAACTCCCAGGCTTCTGGTTGAGCTCTTTGCATGGAAGAGTTACTTACTGGTGTGTTGGGGAACACTGGAAGAAAAGCAGAGTTGAGGAAAAGGTCAAGAGTTAAGACATGTAATCTTTAAATGCCTGTGACCCACTCTAGTAGCATGTCAACTAGGCAGTTGTAACATATGAATCCAAAGGAGGTCTGGTCTGGAGATTTGGAATCATCAGCAAAATCATATAGTGCTCTGCTCAGATGGTCTCATTTTTTTATATTTATAGCATATTTGGAATTAGCCTGTCCATCCCTGGTAAAGGTTACCAGTAAGGACAAAGAGATCTTTGACTGTCTAAGAGAAAGAGATCTTTTACTTTCTGCATTCACATACCTTGCTGTATTTCTGCTATTACCAACTGAAATGTGGACTCCAGCTATATGATAGAGATTTTCTACAGTTTATTCTCCCCCTTTGCTTAAATGCCAGCTATTTTAGACCTCTTCCACTGCCTGCTTCCAGTGGACCAAAGGAAAAGAGAAATAGGAAACCATGTAGTAGGTCAGGCATATGTATAAATAATTGTTTTAAAGATGAACAGAGTATTCACCCTGGTTTACAGTGTAAATTAATTGGTAATACATCCATATCCTCATTTAGATTTTAAGGATTTAAATCTATGAGTGTTTCATTTTATTTGGAAGTTAGGTTTCATTCTTGAAAACATATTAATGATTGGCTTTTTTTGTTTTCTTGTAGCTTATAAATATTTTGAATTTCTTGTGTTTACTGTAGGTTCATCAGGATTAGGCAGCCCTCTTGGCAGAAGTCGACATAGTAGTAGTCAGTCAGATCTGACCAGTTCCAGCAGCAGTTCATCTGGCTTGAGCTTCACTGCATGCATGTCTGACTTTTCCCTTTATGTATTTCATCCATATGGAGCAGGAAAACAAAAAACTGCTGTTTCTGGCCTCACACCTGGATCAGGAGGATTAGGTATACTTCGCATGTTTGTGTCTTTTTCACATTTACAGCACCTTTTCAAGACTTTTCAAGCTTATTAAGTATATTTTCAGGTATTCTTTTCATAAATCATAATACCTTTAATAATGGATATAAACCAAAATCAGAAGCTTTTTAAATTTTTCCTTTTTGATAATATCTATCTTGTCCCTACATAAGTAGAAATATGAAATAAGTAATCCAGATTAATTATACAAGAATTTAAAAATTCAGAATATCTTCTAAGTGACATACATAGCACAGTAATCGCTTTGGATATCAGAGATTACTTATGTTACTTAAATGTCTTACCAAATGTTTAAATGTCTTACCAAATCACTGTCTATTTGTATAAGAAATTATATTCTATAAAAACTAAAAGTTTAAAGTACGTGGGTCACATTTGTTATTTTAAAATGAGAGTATTATTTAAGTCAGTTATTTAGTGAAATTAAATTTCAGTGGCAAAGTGAAATTTAAAGTGCAAATGAATCACTAAAAATGTATAAGATCTTGCCACTAGTGAATATCTTTTGACTTGTATTTAGACAAATAATAAAGACACATACTCCACACCAATTCTAGTTTTTGCTGATGGAGGAGGGTTATAAAAATCACCAATTATGTTTATGGCTTGACCCTATGAAACTATCATTAGGAATATTAATGCTCATTAGATCATTGTGCTTAAATTTTTACCTCACTTTTTAATTTTAATTGATGGAATGTTATAGGGTATTGGATAATTTTCATCTAACTAGATAGTTATTCATGGAAAAATGAAATCAAAAGATAAAACAAATCTTATCATGAACTGTTTGAAAACCTCTTGTATGTATATGTGTATATAGATGTGTTTTTATTGTTGTTTTTAGGGAATGTGGATGAGGAGCCCACTTCAGTCACTGGTCGAAAAGACTCACTCAGTATAAACCTTGAATTTGTAAAAGTGAGTTTGTCTAGAATGAGGCGTTCAGGAGGTGCCTCATTTTTTGAAAGTCAGTCTATAAACAAGTCTGCAAGCAAAATGGACACTACGTTAATAAATATATCTGGTATTCAATTTTATAGTTTTTAATTAAAATATTGTTTTCCAGAATTAAATAATAGCCTCTATTTTAACAGTTTTTAAATATTAAGTACACCCAATATTAAGCTTTTGGTGATAAGCTGATTTAAAGGAGAGAAATGACAGTCTAGCCTGCTGTACTATCTCAGTTCAAGTAATAAATATTAGACATATAATTTCTAGATAAATAGACATATCACCCAAGGGACAAAATATACCTAATTAAATCACTGAAAATTGCCTCTTTTCTTCACTCTTCTCTACTATGAATCAGTAAAACTTCTGACTTTTTGTTTGTTTTATTTTCTAATTGTAAATGTTTAAAACACTAAACTGGGATGAGTGACGTTAAAAAATTTTTACTTGGTGTCAGAATATCTTGAGTTGCATGCATACATGTGTACTCCTAGCTTTATAACTAGCTATATAACTATGGGCAAATCACTTACTCATTTTGTTTACATTGTGATCTGAGTACTTAAAATTAAATGTATATGGAATATTTTGAAGAATTCAGAGTACTGAGTGAAAACGTGTATAATTATTAACCAAATGAATATGGAATGTTCACTTAACCTGATATTCATTCAGCAAACATATATTAAGCCTGTGTTTTACAGTGAACTTTTGCCAGGCACTCTGCTAGGTGATTGAGGGGAGCAGCATGAATAAGGCAAAGTCTCTGTAGACAAATAAGTGACAGTGCAGGATGATAAATGTTATAATGGAAGTTAACATAAAGAGTAGGAAACAATACATTCTTCCTCATATAGGAGATAAGAGAAAGCTTCACAAAGAAAATTATATTTGGGCCAGATCTTGAAAATTGAGTAGGAATATTCTTAGAGGTAACAACTATGGTATTTAATGGCACAGAAGCATCAAAAAGTATGCTTTTGGATTATACTTTGATTCACTATGGCTGAAGCATAGGGTATAACGTTTAGCTGGTTTTACAAAGTAGGCAGGGCCAGAGGGAGAGAAGAATGACTAGAGATAAAGCTGATAAAATAGATCAGGACCAGATTGTGGAAGGATTCATATGCCAGGCTAAAGCATCAGTTTCTGGTCCTTTGGACAGTGAGAAGCTGCTAGAGGTTTTTAAGAATGGGATGCTGCTTCAGATTGATGTTTTGGAAAGATAGTTGATGGTAGCATGAAAGATGGGAGAGAAAAGATTCTTAGGAGGCTGCTGAAATAGACTAAGCAATAGTGGATAAAGGCCTGAATTATGACAGGAGAAAAGGAGAAAAAGGAATGGCTTCAAGAGAGACATAAGAGAATCCACAAGTTTGAGGACAAATATAAGGGGCAGTACAGGAGACAAGGATGCCTCAGACTTTTCACTTAAATGATTGAAGGGGCAGTGAAGCCATTAACTTAGGAAATTAAGAAGGGCCTACAGGACATGTTGGTGGACGAGTGTGGTAGGCAATTGGCTGATGGGCTGTGTCGGTGTGGGCTCAGGCTGAAACGGAAACTTTATCTTTGAGAGTCACTGGCATGTAAATCCTCCAGAAGCTATGGTAGAAGAGTAGAAGAACGCATAAAGCAGGAATAGAAGAAGCTTAGAGCAGAACCCCAGGAAAAGGCTATCAATGCTTTCTGTTTAAAAGTCACTGCTCTTTGTCTAAAAGGAGAATAGTAGTTCCTACCACAAAGCTATCTGGTTTGCAACTCCTTTTGAGGATGTCTATATCCCAGCTCATCCTGATGATTCATTTCCCATATTTGAGAAGAGACTTGTATTAAAATTGAAAGCAGACTATAAGAGTGATCTTTAGAACCTGAGAATTTTATGACAAAGTGATAATACAATTCCAACTTGCCATCACCTCAAAAAAAAGGAATTAGAACTACTAGTGTTAGAATGTGCTATTTCTGTAATTTGTGGAAAAACATTTAATCACTTGCTAATCATAATATGTAACTTATTTTGATATTTCATGAATTGTAACATAAGTGTAATTCAGTTGTATAATATTATGTCTTATACCTACCATGTAAAAATATTAATAGTTTTGGAAATCTAATTTCTAACAAATTTTTTTTATGTATCAGCTGTGTGTGATATAGGGTCTGCCTCCTTTAAATATGATATGCGCCGACTCAGTGAAATTCTGGCATTTCCAAGAGCCTGGTACAGGAGAAGTATTGCAAGGCGTCTATTCCTTGGAGACCAAACTATAAATTTGCCAAGTAAGCTTGTTGTGTAATTATAATTGGGTTGCTTTTAATTTTGGTTGCAATAGTAGCAAGATCCATGATTGATAATAAAAATTTTGTCTTACTTGGTAACTTGTACCCTGTGATTCATTCACTCATTTAAGACATGTCTATTGAGCCTCTCTAGTATGCCAAGCAATGGGGATGTATCACAGAACCAAATAGACAAAAGTCTTGCCCTCTTGGAGATTACATTCTAGTTGACATTTTAATCTATAATGATTACTCTGTAATCTTTGTAAAGTCTAGAAATACAGAAATACATTTAACCATCCAAGTTAATCATGGTTAGTTAATCATGGAAAACAGAAGACGTTTGGGGCATGTTACCATCTAGCTTGCCTTTGTCTCTTGGACTTAGATATTTTTGTAGTATTTGCTCAAGAGAGAGTTGTGGAAGTGAAAAGTAGAGTCAGCAAGATACAGTGGGAAATATTAAAAGTCCTAGGTCTGAGTATATTACCTCACTTGTAAAATAGGACCATAGTACCTGTTTTGCCCTTCTCATGGAGTTTCTGTGAGAATTAAATAAAATACTGGAATGTTCTTTGCAAACTATAAATTGCTATACAGTTGCCAAATAGAGAACTGGAAGGAATATGTAATGTGATTAGAAATGTTGAATGAGTGAAATTATGTTTATCCTGTTACTTTGGGCTTTTTTTTCCCCCCTACTTTTCTACTAGCATCTGGTCCAGGGACACCTGATTCCATTGAAGGAGTAAGCCAGCACCTTTCCCCAGAATCATCAAGAAAAGCTTACTGCAAGACCTGGGAGCAGCCAAGTCAATCAGCCTCCTTTACCCACATGCCTCAGTCACCTAATGTATTCAATGAGCATATGACAAACAGCACCATGTCACCAGGGACAGCAGCACAGAGCCTAAAATCCCCAGCTTCTGTAAGATCAAGGAGTGTGTCTGATTCTTCAGTTCCTCGAAGAGGTAACAATGTTTTCTCCAATGTTCCCCAGATAGAAATCTTAGTTACTCCCAGATTTCTGCCCCAATTGTAGGGAGATACACTCTTGAGGTTTCTATGATAGATTGAGGGGAAACAGCAAATAACAAACAGTTCAAAGTATTTCCAGCAGAAGACACAGATTATTAGTCTTTAATATAAGATAATAATCTTATTATCTTTTTCAAAAAGATAGGAAGAGAGGAATTATCATATCATTATTGTGCTCCATATAGTACAGTTACTCTCAGAAGTAAACTTAGAGTGTATAGTGTTGTGAAAGTCCCAAAAGATGCATCAGTATAGGAAAGTTCATCGTTGTATTGTCATTCTTTTACTCTGTTTTTTGAACTCATTCATGTGTTTAGCCTTGTCCTTGTAGTTGTGCTTGAATATATAAAAATGTATGATACAGTTCTTGTCACAGGTTAAAGTATATAATGAGCAAATGCAGGATTCAGGATACACAGTGAGTCCATAAGAACACAGAAGACAGGCACTCCAGCCAGCCTTTGCATTTCAGAATGGTCTCTGCCTTGTAGTCCTCTGTTTGGCAGCAGCATATTATGATTTTTTTCCTTTATTAAGAAAATCCCAGAGTGAAGAATGATCTGTGCTGTTATATCCTATGCACACCAGAATTTCATCATGTAAAATGGGGCCATACAGAATTTTATGAGCTTTCAAGAAGTAAGGCTACCAAGACTTATTAAACATTCAGAAAATGGTAACTAATATTTTAGAGGCAATATGACAACTATTAAACATTAAGTTCTAATATAAAAATATCATATTTTTACTTTTTGAATTATAGTAATAAGAGTAGTTTTTGCTTTCTAATCTGCTTAGTATTTATGTGAATGAATGCATATTTGACTTTTCTATTTATAGATTCACTTTCAAAAACATCAACTCCTTTTAACAAATCAAACAAAGCAGCAAGCCAACAAGGGACCCCATGGGAAACACTTGTCGTATTTGCTATCAACTTGAAGCAATTAAACGTTCAAATGAATATGAGTAATGTAATGGGAAATACAACGTAAGCTATTCAAATACAAAGAAAATATATTTAATCATTATTTGTAATTTTTCTTATATTGTAGTAAAGTAATTCATAATCATTTTTTAATGCTGAAATGTTTGAGACAGTAAAGACAGTAGATAAAAGATAAATTGTTTCATCCTGAAAATTGCCTAATCCTAAGGATACTATAATATAAAACAGCATGAAATATGTGTTCTAAAAAGAGGAAAAATTATAAGGAAAATGTAGTGACTTTCTAGCTAGGAAGAAAACTTCATCATCAATGTTAATACTCAAACATTTACCACACTTCTTATAAGAAATGCATTGTTTTATTGTTAAACTTGACCTTTTATTTAAATCTTCTGATTTAACTCCTGTTTTAATTTATGACATTGTAAGCCATATATCTAACTAATGACCTTTTTTTCCTTTTTTTTAGTTGGACAACTAGTGGTTTGAAGAGCCAGGGCCGTCTGTCAGTAGGAAGTAATCGTGATCGAGAAATTAGCATGTCTGTTGGTCTGGGAAGATCACAGTTAGATTCTAAAGGAGGAGTAGTTGGAGGGACCATAGATGTCAATGCTTTGGAGATGGTTGGTATGTTGAAATTTTACAACTGATCTAGCATATCTTAAAAAAATATATAGGAAAAGGGGTTTTGAAAATTTATTATGATGAGTTTTGCCCATAGACATTTCTATGACAAGTAATTACTGTTTCTATTTTAGCTCATATTTCTGAACATCCAAATCAGCAACCCAGTCACAAAATTCAGATTACTATGGGTTCTACTGAAGCTCGTGTTGATTACATGGGCTCAAGTATCCTCATGGGTATCTTCAGTAATGCTGATCTTAAGCTTCAAGACGAATGGAAAGTAAACCTGTATAATACACTGGATTCAAGCATAACTGATAAAAGGTATTTATTAAGACATTACTTTTGAATACTCTGTGTGACTGCTGTTAATCTATTTTTATCCAGTGAGAAAACATATGCGATTAATTTTTTCTGCAAAATGATTTTATATTATGCAGTTAATATGAATGAAAAAGCTGGGTGGGGAAGAGAATTTTTCTTGTACTTTTTAAATATCTTCTGTAAGATATATGATAAATTTCTGCTTTATGCTCTAGTGAGATTTTTGTCCATGGAGACTTGAAATGGGATATTTTCCAAGTAATGATATCAAGATCAACCACACCAGACCTAATAAAAATAGGAATGAAGCTCCAGGAATTTTTCACACAGCAGTTTGACACCAGTAAACGAGCTTTGTCTACCTGGGGACCAGTTCCTTATCTTCCACCAAAGACAACAACTAACAACCTAGAGAAAAGTTCACAAGAACAATGTAAGAATTAGAATTAAACCTCTCTATATATGCTTTTATCTTTCAATAAATATGTGTTAAATTCTTAATTAAAATAATAGTAACAACAATAATCTATATGTCATACTTACTTACAATGTAGCCCATAGACTCTTCACCCCACTCACTCAGCAAAGGACCTGATTTTCTACATGCCAGTGGACTTAGAGACCATCATTTGGGAAGTCACCATTTATTATCTCCTCCCCCTACCACAGCTCATCTGCAACCATACCCATTCCATACTCTCAAATACTATGAGTATTTATGACAATATCATGTTCTGGTTGAGAGCATAGGGTAAGGAGTCAGAATGTCTGAGTTTGGAGTTATTAGCTGTGTGACATTAGGCAGATCATTATTGTCACTCAGTAATTCAATCAGCAAATATCTATTCAGCAACAACCATGTACTTAGGCACTGTTCTGGGCACAGGAGATCTAGTGGTAGACAAAGTCTCTGCCTTCATGAAGCTTACATTCTAATGGAAAAGACAGAGAGACCACAATTAACTCACTAACTAAATATATAAGATAATTTCAGGTAGAAGTGCTGAGAAAATGAACAAAGTAGGGGAAAGACAGATAAGGTATGAGAGAGCTATTTTAGAAAGAGTGATCAGAGAAACCTTTTCTGAAGTGGCATTTTAGCAAAAATGTGAATGAGTGAAAGAACTAGGCTAACATCTGAGGAAAAAGACAGAGTTACAGGCAAAGGGAGTCATTGAGGGGTCCAAAGCTTCTGCAATAGGAACAAACTTAGCTTGTTTGAGGATCACGAAGGTGGCCACAATGGCTGGAACAGAATGAGCAAGGAGGAAAATGTTGGACATAAATTTCAGAGAAGTAGGCCTCAGATAAGATTTTTAATATTATGGGTAACTATTAGAGAATTTTGAACAAATTTTTATATAATTTGATTTATTCCTTTTTAAAGCATCACTTTGGTTACTGTCTAGAGAACTGATTATATAGTCAGTTAAGAATGAAAGTGAGGAAACCATTGCAATAGTTACCATTACCATTGTTGCATACTGTACATAGTTACACTACCATCGTAAGGAAGGAATTGCAAGAGTGCAGGCAAGAGGTAATAGTGGCTTTAACTAGAGTGAGAGAGGTAATAGTGGTGCAAAGTAATCAGAATGAGTTATTAAAAAATAACTTTTTAATATCACAGGAGCAATACATGTACATTGAAAAAAATAGAAAATACATTCAAACATAAAATATAAACGTCATATTCCACCCAGAAAACATTACTGTGAACACCTTAGAACATATACATCCAGGTATTTTTCTATGCCTCTCTATATATGTGTGTACTTTTTACCAAAAAATCATTCATAGTTTTGTCACCCTTTTCTGCTTAACAGTGTCCAACTTTCCATTTTGCTAATTATTTATCTCCTCTAGCTTTCAAAGCATATTCAAATTTCCATAATTGATTTTAAAATATGATTTTAAACTGGTTTTTCCAAATCAGGATACTCAATCCAAGATCAGAGGTTAAATCTAGCTATGTTCCTTTATTCTTGTTTAATTTAGCATGTTCCTTTTTTTGTATGACCTTACTTGTTGAAGAGACCTGTGCCCTACCTTCTAGATGTTTTTTAGTTGCTTCCTTGTGGTGTCATTTATCTGTTTCTCTAGTCTCCGTATTTCCTTTAAGCTAGAATTGATATACAAATTGAGGGATGTTCTGCAAAATGCCTGGCCTGGATTCTTCAAAAAAGTCCTTGTCTTGAAAAACAAACAGGCTTAGGGAATTGTTTTAGATTAAAAGAAATGTACCAGCTAAATACAATGCATGATCCTTGTAGAATTGTAATGAGAGGTGTGGAAATCAGGCATAAGGACATTACTGGAATAAGTGGGAAATATACAAACGAATTGTGTGTTTGATTAGTGCTTTTCAAACTTTAATGTGCATCTGTAACACCTGGAGGTCTTATTAAAATGCAGATTCTAATGCAGATATGCTTAAGAGTCTGCATTTCTAGCAGCTTCCAGGTAATGCTGATGCTGCTGGTCCTCTGACCTCACTTTGAGTAGCAAATGTATAGAAGAGTAAAAAGCGATACTTAAAATCAGGGGATATGCATTTGATTTCTAGATCTTCCAGTTACTAGTTCACCTAACTCCTCAGTTCTTCTGCTTCTTCACTTGAAAAGAGTCAAGATAAAATACCTAGTTTACAGAATTATTGTGAGAATTATGTAATGTTTTAAGCAAACTTTGTGAATCATTAATCATTACAGAAGTGTTAGCTGTAATTACTGTTAGCAAGTTACTACTTTCCTTAGCTTTATCCATCCTCATGCAGCATCTTTTTCCAGAGTGTCTCTTAATTGGCTATTACTTAATGTTAACCAAGTGTTGGACATTTTTTCATCCCTTATCTGAGTCACTTTCAGCTATAGAGAGTAGCCACCTGCTGCCACCCTACCCCATTCAGGATGCTCATGAGGCACTTCAGGATAAATGGTTTTTGCTTTTCTTGCAGTGCTTGATGCAGCTCATCATCGACATTGGCCTGGAGTATTGAAGGTGGTATCAGGATGCCACATATCCTTATTTCAGATTCCATTACCAGAAGATGGAATGCAATTTGGAGGATCAATGAGCTTACATGGAAATCATATGACACTGGCTTGTTTTCATGGTCCAAATTTCCGTTCAAAATCCTGGGCTCTTTTTCATTTAGAAGAACCAAATATTGCTTTTTGGACCGAAGCTCAGAAAATTTGGGAAGATGGTAAATGACACATTTCCAGCTTTTACTTGTTCCTATCTTCTGATATGAGTATAAATGATAAAATAATTTTCCTTTCTCATATCTTTTGTCTGTTTTTATTATATTTCTGAAATCCATCTCTATTTGTTATCCTATGCCTAACATAAGAGTTGACTACCAATTAGTCAATATCTACAAAGTCTAGAACATGTTAAAGGACCTATTTCTGAACTTGCCATCTTATTCTCTTTTTCTTTCTTAGGCAATTAAAGTTTCTGCTGCCGTGGCTGACCATAGTCATAATAATAGTTACTGCAAATATTTCTTATAAGAACATGAAGAGACGACACATAGTGGTAGTGTGAGGAAACTGTATGCCAGTCAAGACTATAATACAAATTTTATGGGCAAGACTGTGCTTTTACCTATTTACAGTGATAAACCGAGTTCCTTTGAACTTTAATTTCTTACTTGTTGGTTTCTTAATGATGAAGAAAAAAATGGTTGGTGTTCTTCATCTTAATGGGCATAAATCCATTATAACTAAAAAAAGAATTATTTGTTTTTTTCTCATTTATTTTTCATTTTTATAGCCTTCCCAATCTATGTATGACGTAGCTAAATCTATTGCTCTGAGGCCACAACTACAGTATTTTCTTACATCTAAATATAGATTTTTACTTTAAAAACTTTTTTTTTCCTTTTGCTCTAGGTTCTAGTGATCATTCTACATATATTGTACAAACATTAGATTTTCATCTGGGTCATAATACTATGGTTACCAAACCATGTGGTGCTTTGGAAAGTCCTATGGCAACAATAACCAAGATAACAAGGCGCCGCCATGAAAATCCACCACATGGAGTAGCAAGTGTGAAAGAATGGTTCAATTATGTTACAGCCACGAGGAATGAAGGTTAAAAATTTGAGTTTTGGAGAGATTTATTTTCTTTTTTCTATTTTGGGTTCTGTTGACTGTGTTTAGAATTTTTGTGGAGAGGTAAAGTTTTCATTTCTATAAACAACTATCATTTTACTCCTGCTGACACAAGTAACGATTGTTTAGTAAATGATTCACCACTATGGTGGTACCATTTCTCATAGACTCAAGTTATTTTATTTTTTAAATTTTTTTATTTTGATTTTTTAATGTAAAAAATGACAGTAATTTATTTCTAGATTAATTTTAAAGTTAAAAATTATATTTATAATGTACATAACCAGCATAAATAAACTATTCTATAAATAGCTATTGGGGATAATGGAAATTATGTCTGTCATCATTCACTGGGCACTTGGTTACCTCAGTGAAACTGAAGAAGGAATCTGAAATAGAACTTTTTCTTGCTATGTTATATGTTTCTGTTATATTTGAAAATTTTAATAATAGTCTTGTTTTACCTTTTTTAATCTTGGAGAGGAGGTATACAAAAGGCCTGAGGGAAAAAATTACTTTTTTTACAGTTACCTTCAAATAAATTTTTTCAGATATTTATTATACTAAGAATGAAGGTAGCTGAAAAGTTTAATATAGAGAAAAATAATAGTTAGCTGTAGGAGAAAATTATAAAGATGACAGATGCAGCCCTAGAGAAATTAAGTAACTTGTCCTCTAAGAACATACAGCTTTGTGGTAGAGCCAAAATTTGAATTCATATCTGTCTGCTTTCTATTTCTATACTTTACACCGTTATGTTATACTGCCTCCCTATGTTCTATTCGCAATAAGGGATAACTTTTCATTAACTAATATAATTAAGGGAGAGAAAAAATACTATATCATAGTAGTTAAAATAGACCTTTAATGAGCTGATAATTGTTGAAGTTGGGTGACAAGGTACATGAGGGTTTGTTATAGACTCAAATTTTTTAGATATAAAATGTTTTTGGAAATACTTTAGAAATTTTTGGAAAATAATATTGGAAAAAATTTTTGTAGTAATGATAAAAATTGGAGATTTGGGGAAGTTATTACACAACTAAATAATGGAATGCCACAAACTTAAGGTTCAGAATGGCTGTAACAAAATGAAACTAATATTATTCCTATCATGTCATAAGTTTAAAGGGAGTGCTTTTGATGAGTTTTTTTCATTTAATTAGATACACCAGTATTGTGATAATGTGGTCATGGTAACTCTTACTTTATGGTTGTTTGAGGGTTTTAGTTCACAGAATTGCTTTTTGCCAATTATCTCATGTGTATTGTAAAGCTGAGTAGATTGAGATATGTCCAGGCTTGAACATTTTTCTTAAAAATGACCTTCTTTCAAAATGAAAGAGAATATGACTTGGGCCCTGTATAGAATAGTTACCATGGAATAGGCGACCCCAGGAATTAAATAAAGACTACTAAAAATGTTCAGAGAACAAGAGAAGAGAAGAAAGTAAATTAGATTATGCCTGTTTTTACTATTCTACTTTTCAAATAGGGATTTTGGGAAAGGGGGTTCTTTTCAGCTGGAATACTCTCTGGGGGAGTTATTAGCATTTTGAATTGCTGTCTATGTACCTACAAAAATACTCATTTTTATAAGACAGCTATAATACCATATATATTAGGGAAAATTACAACTTTTATCTGATTTCAAGGTGAGGATCATATTTAATCTCAAATTCTGTAAGAGTAAAGTCTTCAATCTATAGAGACTTTTGGGCTTAATGGAACTCTTAAGTCTAGACATGAATTCATTTTAAAGTTTAAGAAACTAAAACCAGAATTTATTGGGTTTATCCAAAATCACATTATAAAGCTTTGGTCTTGAGAACAGTGATTTATTTAATATATGAGGGTATTTCAAAAAGTTCATGGAAAGATATTATCCTTTCTATTTTTTCACGAACTTTTGATGTATTCTGTGTGTTTGTATGTGTGTGTATTTTTTAAGTCCAAAATCACATTATAAAGCTTTGGTCTTGAGAACAGTGATTTATTTAATATATGAGGGTATTTCAAAAAGTTCATGGAAAGATATTATCTTTTCTATTTTTTCACGAACTTTTGATGTATTCTGTGTGTTTGTATGTGTGTGTATTTTTTAATTTGATTCTTTCCAACTTTCAAAATGGCAAAAGTTCTGTGTGTCATAGTGTCTTGAAAACATAGCTTATCAATGCCTCTTTATTTAATTTTACTCTTATTGTCTTTATCATTATGCATGTAGAGCTAAACCTACTTCGTAATGTTGACGCTAATAACGCGGAGAATAGCACTACTGTGAAGAATTCTAGTTTGTTGAGTGGATTCAGAGGAGGTTCTAGCTACAACCATGAAACAGAGACTATCTTTGCATTACCAAGGATGCAGCTTGACTTTAAATCCATTCATGTTCAAGAACCACAGGAACCTTTGTTGCAAGGTATATGAAATACAAGGTATAAGAAATAATAATTCAATGCAAGGTATAAAAAAGGAACTTCAAAGTACTGCTGTCTTCCCACGGGTTATTTTTGAAATATTAATATAATCTAATGAAATTGATTTTTTTTAGGTTTAACTGATTAATTTTCTTACCAGCTATATCACCTCTGACAAATTAACCTACTTGTGCCTTTTTCTCCCCAGTAAAAAGGAGAATAATAATTGAACTTCATTTACAGGGCTGTTATGAGGAATAAATGACATGTACAAGGAAAGTGCTGAATAAACTATCATCATTCTATAAATCACAAACAGAAATTACTCATTTGTATAGTTACATTTCAAGTGGGTACATTTACATAGACCTATGTAAATCCTTATTAATGGGAAGGGGATTCATTTCATTACATCTTTTACTATAAAAGAACTTTACCTTTGCAGATGCCAACCTGAAGCCAAAGGTAGAATGTAGTGTGGTGACTGAGTTCACTGACCACATCTGTGTGACTATGGATGCTGAGCTCATCATGTTTCTCCATGATTTAGTGTCAGCTTATCTTAAAGAAAAAGAAAAAGGTGGGTAGCATATTATTTTTATTATTATTATTATTCAGGCTGTAGGGAAGGCAGCTGTGAATGCCATTTATATTGATTTTTATGGTCTAGTAATAAAATAAGTGGATGCTTCCTTCCTCTATGAGTTGCAGATGTCACTAAATAACGTTAGTAAGACTCTGTGACAGTCTTTCACAGCCTTTCTTTTTTTTTAGATATGCAGCACTTTTTTTCTAACCATATCTCACACTGAATGGTGTTTTATATTTTACAAAGTATTTCCATATACATAATCTTATGTGCATTTGCAGGTAGGCCTTGTAGAAGAGTCTTGCAAAATAGGAAAAAGTGAGAAAATATTGCAAATCTAAGTGAAGTGACTAAAGAAACAACTACATAATAAAGTAGCATGAGTTACTCGTATGTACATTATTGAGAAAATGGAATGAAATAAGATGAATCTGTTTGGAATGCAGAGAATATTTTCTTTTAATAAATAAATTATTTAGACGTCAGTGGTCGTTTTTTTGTTTGTTTTTTGTTTTTTGCATGAGCTAGCTAACATTGGTTTATTCACTGGAAACTTAAATGTTTACCCATTGAGAAACATGGTAACCTGAATATCTATCTAGAATTGGTTGAATATATTAGTACTCTGTAGCTGTTTAAAAGAATGAGGTAGCAATGTCAAGGGTTCAGATCCCTTTACTGGCCAGCCACCAAAAACAAACAAAAAAAAGAATGGGGTAGTTTAGTTTGAAATGTAATGATATGGAATGCTCTCCAAAATATATGGTCATTTATTCATTCAATAAATGTTTGTAGTACAATCATTGTATACTTATTCAAATATCAATATACAGTGGTAAAACAATAGGTATGATTCTTTAAAAACTGCTTGGAATAAATGTAATTTGTTCAGGTCACACTATAATATTGTCTCATTGTTTTTATGAAGAAAAAAATATAAAATTTGTCTTTCTTATATTTCAAAAATAAAAGATCACCAAAAGACTGTTTAGAGAGTGCAATGGTAGCATAGCATAGATTGAATTGCTCTTTCATTACTAATCAATAGAGATGTACTAACAATTCAGTGAGAGAGTAAAATCAATAATGATGGCTGGGAGAAATCTATCAAACCTTAGTTGAAACTTCAAGTAAAATGGCCAAAACCATATAATAGGCAGTATTGTATATATTATGATTAGATCTAATGTTCACATACAGCACCAACATATACTGGTCACTGGTAATCCTTTTGTTTTTCCCTCTGCCTTAATATTTAAACTTAATGTAGAAACAGACAGATTCTAGCTAGGTAAACCTGTGAAGTTCAGAATTCTTTCTAGTCTACCTAGATTTGAAAGCCTGCCAAATTTATTTGTCTCAGGTATTATGAGAAACCTTTGTCATTTTTTTAAAAGGAATTTATTTTTTAATTGACATGTATTGATTGTACATATTTATGGGGTACAGAGTTAATTTCAGTACATACAGTGTGTGATGATCAAATTAGCATATTCATCATTGCAAAACTTTATCACTTCTTTGTGATGAGAACATTTGATCTACTCTTCTAACCATTTGAGTACAATAAATTATTGTTAATTATAGATACGTAGCACTACTGTACACCACTAAAACTTATTTTTCCTATCTAGCTGTAATTTTGTGCCCATTAACCAACCTCTCCCTCTCCTCCCACTTTCCCCCTCCCACCTTCGCTCTCCCCTTCTTCCATCTCCTCTCCCCACTTTCTCCCCTCTCTTTTCCCTCTCCCCCTCCCAGCCTCTAGTAACCACATTCTACTCTTTACTTCTATGAGCTCAACTTTTTTAACTTCCATATATCAGTGAGAACATTCGGTATTTATCCTTATGTGCCTGGCTTACTTCATTTAACCCAGTGGTCTTCAGTTCCATCCATGTTGTTGCATATAACAGGATTTAATTCTTTTTTATGGCTGAGTAGTATTACGTTGTGTATATATACATTTTCTTTGTCCATTCATCTGATGACGGACACCTGAGTTGATTTCATATCTTGGCTACTGTGAATAGTGCTGCAATAAACATGGAATGCAGATATCTTTTCAGTATGCTAATTTCCATTCTTTGCATTAACACCCAGCATTGGGATTGCTAAATCATATGGTAGTTCTATTTTTAGTTTTTTGAGGAACCTCCATACTGTTTTCTATAATGGCTATGCTAATACATTTCCATCAGCAGTGTATAGAGTTCCCTTTTCTGTACATCCTTGCCAGTATTTGTATTTTTTGTCTTTTTGATAATAGCCATTCTAACTGGGGGGAGATGATATGTCATTGTGGTTTTGATTTGCATTTCACTGATGATTAGTGATATTGAGCTTTTTTCATATACCTGCTAGCCTTGTATATTGCCTTCTGAGAAATGTCTATTCAGGTCATTTGCCCATTTTTTAATCAGATTATATGTGGCTTTTTTTTTCCCCCTGTTGTTTCAGTCCCGTATATATTCTGGATCTTAATCCCTTGTTGGATGAGTAGTTTACAAATATTTTTTCCCATTCCATAAATTGTCTCTTTGCTTTACTGGTTATTTCCTTTGCTGTGCAGAAGCTTTTTAGTTTGATGTAATTCCATCTGTCTATTTTTGCTTTTGTTGCCTCTGCTTTAGAAGTATTCTCCATAAAAGCATTGCCTAGACCAATGACAGTGTTTCCTCTATGTTTTCTTCTGGTAGTTTTAGTTTCAGGACTTATATTTAAGTCTTTAATACATTTTGAGATGATTTTGGTATATGGTGAGAAATGGGAGTCTAGTTTCATCTGCATATGGATATCCAGTTGTCCCAGCACCATTTATTGAAGAGGCTGTCCTTTTCTCAGTGTA
>NW_007729711.1:138072-140734 GCF_000696425.1 Galeopterus variegatus
TAACAATATATCCATTTGATCTAGTTAGCTTCAGCGAGAAGGAGAAAAGGGAGAGAGAGAAGGGAGCCAGATGCTATTTCAGACAAGAAGCTTTATTCCACCAACATGGAGAGGAGACTGAATCAGATTAGTTCCCCTGAACAAAGCAGAAGGTTTATAAGATTTTGAGGGTTCTTGCAGAGTAACGGGAAATTTCAAAATCAGTGGTATGCAACGCGACACAGTGCTTGTGGTTCGCATACATCTGGTCGGTTAGGGCATAGGCTTCTGATTAGTGTCTCCACTGTATCAGTACAAAGCAGTCCTCCCAGCCCAGCCTGAAGTCTGCTACCCCAGCCCACAGGATGTTCCTTTGATGATACCAGTCATGTTTACCCCTTCCCAGGAGAGGAATTTCACTGACCAGTTCCTGGATCAGAAAAGGGAAAGGGGAGGAGGAGGAGGGTGGAAAGTTGCTTAACACGAGCTGTGTTGATGTTAAGCCCGCCATGAGGTCTAACAGTATATAGAAAATTCTAAGAAATCCACTAAGAAAACTATTAGAACTAATAATAAAATTCAGCAAGGTGGTAAGATAGAAAATCAATATAAAATCAAATTTTTTTTTATTTTTTTTTTTATTTATTTTTTTTAAAAGATGACCGGTAAGGGGATCTTAACCCTTGACTTGGTGTTGTCAGCACCACGCTCAGCCAGTGAGCGAACCGGCCATCCCTATGTGGGATCCGAACCCGGGGCCTTGGTGTTATTAGCACCGCACTCTACCGAGTGAGCCACGGGCCGGCCCTTTTGTGTCGTCCTTAATTTCTTTCATCAGTGTTCTCTGTAGTTTTCCTTATAGAGAGGTTTCACCTCCTTGGTTAAATTTATTCCTAGGAATTTATTTTTTTTGGTAGCTACTGTAAATGCAATTGTTTTCATGATTTCTTATTCAGCTAGTTTGTTGTTGGTGTATAGTTACTGATTTTTGTATGTTGATTTTGTATCCTGCAACTTTACTGAATTCATTTATCATAAACAATTTTTGGTGGAGACTTTAGGTTTTTGTATGTATAAGATCACATCATCTGCAAACAGGGACAATTTGTCTTTTCCAATTTGGATGCCTTTTATTTCTTCCTCTTGCCTAATTGCTCTGATTAGAACTTCCAATACTATGTTAAATAAGAGTGGTGAGAGGGGGCATCCTTGTCTTATTCCTGTTCTTAGAGGAAAAGCTTTGAACTTTTTCCCATTCAGTATGATGTTAGCTGTGGGTTTGTCGTATGTGGCCTTTATTGTGCTAACATACTTTCTGACTATACCTAATTTGCTGAGAATTTTTATCATGAAGGGATGTTAAATTTTGTCAAATGCTTTTCTGCATCTGTTGAGATGATTGTATGGTTTTTGTCGTTCATTTTGTTGATGTGGTATATCCCATTTACTGAGTATAGCTTATGTTGAACCATCCTTGCATCCCTGGGATGAATTCCACTTTATCATGGTGTATAATCTTTTTGATGTGCTTTTAAACTCAGTTTGCTAGTATTTTTGTTGAGAATTTTTGCATCTTTGTTTATCAGGCCTGTAGTATTTTGTTGTGTCTTTGTCTGATTTGGGTATCATGGTGATGCTGGCCTCATAGAACAAGTTCAGAAGAATACCCTCTGCTTTGGATTTTTGGAATAATTTGAGAAGTGATATTAATTCTTCTTTAAAGGTTTGGTAGAATTCAGCAGTTTAGTCATCCAGTCTTGGGCTTTTCTTTGTTGGGAGACTGCTGATTACTGGTTCAATCTCATTACTCGTTATTGGTCTGTTCAGATTTTCCATTTCTTCTTGGTTCAGTTTTGGTAGAGTGTCTGTGTCCCAAAATTTATCCATTGTCTCTAGGTTTTCCAATTTATTGGTGTATAGTTGTTCATAATCTCTAATGAATCCTTGTATTTCTGTGGTATCAGTTGTAATGTCTCCTTTTTCATTTCTGATTTTTGTTATTTTTCTTAGGCTAGCTAATATGTCAATTTGTTTTTCTCCTTAGTCTTTTTTTCTTAGTCTAGCTAATGGTCTGTCAATTTATCTTTTCAAAAAACCAATTTTTCATTTTGTTAATCTTTTGTATCTTTTTTTGGAATCTATTTCATTTAGTTCCACTCTTATCATTATTATTTTTTTGTCTACTAACTTTGCAATTGGGTTGTTCTTTTCTAATTCAAATCACAATATTAGGTTATTTGTTCAAAATCTAATAACAAAGCAAACAATAAAAGCGAAAGAAAGGAACAAAGGATATATAAATTAACCATAAAACAATTATTAAAATGTCAGGAGTAAGGCAATACCTTTCAATAACAACCATGAATGTAAATGGACTGAATTCCCTACTTAAAAGATATTGACTTGTTGAATGGATTAAAAAACAAGACCCAGGGCCGTCCCGGTGGCGCACTGGATAGTGTGCCGCTTGGGAAGCGCGGCGGCTCTCCCGCCCGAGGGTTCGGATCCCACATACAGACCGGTTCCCGCTCACTGGCTGAGCGAGGCGCGGGAGCAGCACCGAGGGTTGCGATCCCGTTGCCGGACACGGAAAAAGACAAAAAAAAAAAAAAAAAAAAAAAAACCCCAATTTTTTTTTCCCCCAAAAAAACCCCTTTCCCATTAAAAAACCACAAAAAAAAAA
>NW_007729711.1:141633-150192 GCF_000696425.1 Galeopterus variegatus
TAAAAAAAAAAAAAAAAAAAAAAAAAAAAAAAAAAAAAACAAGACCCAATTATATGTTGCCTACAAGATACTCACTTCACTTGTAAAGACACACATAAACTAATAGTGAAGATATAGAAAAAGATATACCACACAAACTGAAACTAAAAATATTTTTATTGGATCTAAAGGGAGAGATAAACCTCAATACAGTAATATCTGGGGACTTCTCTCAGCATTGGACAGATCATCTAGACAAAAAAATCAAAGAAACTTTGGATTTAAACTGCACTATAGACCAAATGGACCATACAGAACATTTATAGAACATGTCATCCAACAACTGCAGAATACACATTCTTCTCATCATTTCATGGATCATTCTCCAGGATAAACCACATATTAGGGCACAAATCAAGTCTCAAGAAATTTTTAAAAGATGGAAAACATATCAAGTACCACATGGAATAAAACTAGAGATCAATAATAAGCAAAATTTTGGAAACAGTGCAAATACATGGAAATTAAACAACCTGGTCCAGAAGAACCAATGAGTCAAAGAAATTAAGCAAGAAATCAAAAAAAGTTTGTCATTTTATGAAATATTGTGTTGGTCTTGGTCTGCCATGAACTATGTGTATTTCTAAAAAAAAAAATGTAAAATCTCTCTTTTTAAAAATTAAAGTATTTCAAATGGGAAAAGGATGGATTTACAGTAACAAAGTATTTTTATCTGTGGGGATTTCAATTATAAATAAAGTTATTTTAATAGCTGTAAGTGTATTTTATTACAAACCAGAAGCAATTAGTTTTGGCCAAAATAAGGATAAACATCTCTGAGAATATTCTTAATAGCATGTGAGACTAGACCAGAATCAACATATTTCTAAAACATCAAGATAAAGTTTAGCAGTGTAAGCACCACCAATAATTTTTTAAAAAGCACAGCAACTGAGCAAGCAGTAACTGAAGGTATCTGTGTTCTTATATAATGTGGTACTACAGCCTTTATTCCTAGGCTCATTCCCAATCAAGTTATAACCAAAGCTATATAATTCATATCATATTACCTAATTAATTACTTTATATCCAGTTTGTGTCTTGAAACTTGTACCCTAAAAGGAATGCTGTATTTATTAAGTAAGATCATATGAAAGCTACCTATATCTCAGGTTTGATTTTATATAGAGTTATGATAGCCAATTTAAAAAGACTTGTCTTTTAAACAACTTTGTGTCTTGGTTTTTCCTCTTCACATTGGATTATAAGCATTTTCTCCTATTACTACTATTGTAGACATCCCTTTAACAGCTACAAAATATTGCATTGTAGGACTGTATCATAATTTCTAAACTGTACCCTACTGTGGGACTTGTACGTTATTTCACATATCCTCATGCATATCTTTTGCATAAAGACTTTTCTTTATTGTGAGCTACTTCCTTTGGATGGATTTCCCAGAATTAGAATCACTAGACCAAAGGAAATGAACACTTTGAGGATCTTGATACATAATTCCAAAGTACTTTCCTAAAAGGCTCTAGCAATTAGTGTATGTGAGAGCACATCTTTCATAACACTCTTGTAAACATCGATCTAGTTATTTTCTGTTTTTAAAAAGCACATGGATGAGAAAATATGAATGGAACAATAGCATTCACATTTTATCTTGATTCCTCGTCCTGTTGATAAAAATAAACCTAATTTTTTTAATCATAAAAGAAGTTTATCTTATAAAACATTAACTTGGGCATTCATTATAGAGTGAAACGGCTGCTTACATAAAAAACTCCTAAGTTAGTACCACTGTTCAAATATATATAGCAATTAACATATAAAAACCATTGAATTATACACTTTGAATTAGTGAATTATATGGTATGTGAATTATATCTTAATAAAGCTATTTAAAAAGTCATCTACCTACAGCCATTCTTTAGAAAACCTAACTACCAATTTCTGCACCCTGTGCTTGCTATCAAATCATTGAACTCAGAATTCTTAACCATTAGTGTTGATATTGTTTTTTTCCAAGAAATACGAATAATTAGTATTTATTTATGGCTTATTTTTAAATATTCCTTTTTAAGAACTTTAATTAAATGAGGCATTGGCCAGGCCATAGATAAAATGAGAGATGGAGCCAATTATTCTGTTCTTATGGTGATTTATATAAGATATATATTTATCATTTTAAAATGTCATTTTCATTATAGCTATTTTTCCACCTCGGATTTTATCTACTCGACCAGGACAGAAAAGTCCAATTATTATACATGATGACAACTCCTCTGACAAAGACAGAGAAGATAGCATCACTTATACTACTGTGGATTGGAGAGATTTTATGTGCAATACATGGCATCTAGAACCCACTCTTAGGTAAGTAACAGGTGTACATATTTTATCCATATCCTAAGGGATTATTATGAGAAAAAGGTTAAGAATAATGTAGGTTAAATATGGTTTCCAAAAAATATATTTAGAAGTTAGTCACATGTAACTTCTATAGCTTCCAACTGCTATTTTTGCTGCTCCTTTCTGCTTTTGTAAGTGCTTCTAGGACAGGGAAAAGAAGCACAAACATGGAGAATAAATAGCTCAGCACTGATTAGCTGTCCACTGTGTGACATTCTGACAGTTAATAACTAAAATGTGAGAATAACTCCCCTTCCACTGTTGCTGTTATTTTTTCACCTTCTCACTGGGATGACGCTGGCTGGTATTGAGGTAGCTATGGTAAACTGTTTTGTTACTTAGTTTTGGAAGATGCAGTAGCAGTCATCCATCATCTTTAAGGAACTGTTATAGCTTCTTACAGAATATATGTTATGATAATGTAATAGAACCTACAGTGTCACAGTGTCCTTCTGTCTGCATACCAAGCAATATAAAGCCATGCCTAAAATGCTGAATTCAGTGCTGTCAGATTCAAGTTCCCTTACTGAGTTGTGTTCTGCTATAATCATGATCCTAATTACATCCAACTTGTTTTCATAAGTATTTTCTAGTTTTAGTTATATTTATAGTAGTTGCTGTAACTAGTGATACTTGCTTTGTGAGTCTTTGTGATTAATACTCACAGCCTTCTTATTTTTTTCTCTTTCCTCTCATCTACTTCGTTAATCAACATATCATATAACTGTCTGAATCCTCGAATAACAGTATCAAAAAAAGTCCATTACACCCCAGCACAGCATTCTGCAAAACTATCTAGATTTTATTTAGATAAGATTATTATTGAGACATACTTATGCCACAGAATAATTCAAAAATAGCAAAATCTCCATTATACAATGGACTCTTGTAGAAGCAGAAAGTAATGACTTTGCGCTAGTAATTTGTATTCAGTAAAATTTGTTGTAACCAAATCAGCTGAACACTTTAGTATTAGTAGTACATATATTCATGAGAAATATTAACAGTGTCAGTATTTAGGAACAATATTAAAATATTGCAAAGGTTCCCAATACAGAAAACTGTTTGAATAATCAATGTTTTGTATTTATAAATCTAAATAATTAAAATGGAATTGACTAAATATTTTTTAGAGTGAATATATTTAAATTGAACATAAAATGAATTTAGTTTCAAATGAGTATAAAAATAGTTACCGTATTCCTTTTTTAGCAAACTAATAACAGAAACTAGTTAAGTAATATGGTATAGTGGTATAGAGCATGGTTAAGAACTGTGACTCGAAGCCCAGCTTTATCACTTAGTAGTTGAGTAGTCTAGGCCAAAAGACCCAAACATCTCTCCTCTCTCTGCCTCAGTTGCTTCTTATAAAAAATTTGAAAGATGGTATTACCCACCTTGTAGGTTGTTACACTGTTTACATGAATTAATTAATGAAAAATGCTTATAACTATTTGAGTTTGAGGAGATCAATGCTTAATATTCCCCTACTTGAGTTCAGGACCAATTAAAACAGTGGGAGAGAGGCAGCTGGGAATTAAAATGACAGTTTAAATACTGATAAAGCTGATAACAGAGAAGGTGGTTTCAATGTCTGGCAATGTTGGCTTTCTACTACAAAGTCCAGGTTTGGAATTACCTACAGGGCCTCAATGATGCAAAACTCAAAGTCGGGGAGGGTCCTGGAGTTGTGCAGTTAGCAGCCCTGTGTACTCATCTAGCCTCAGGCAGCACTGAATGTTCTCATGCTAAACTGTTTAGGAGCCTGCCTTTAAAAAACCTATGGTATAGAGAAATACACCAAAATGAGTGGCTCCTAAGAGAACATAGGGAGGAGGGTACTGAAAACTACATTACTCAGTTCCTCTGTTAACTTTGCCAATCAGATAAATCATCAACACAGGGGCAGAGAAAAACGAGGAGTGTTTCACTAATAGCTGTTCCTCTACATGGAAGGAAATATCAGGATTAGGGAGAATATGGTTCTCCCTTCAAACATGTTTAGCACATAGCACTCAGTAAATTTTAGACTTTCCTTCCCTGTCCCCTGCCGGTTATGCCACGTTTGTGAAATCTTTTAAAATTAACCAAGTGTCCTTTTGAATGTTTAAGATGACCATGTAACAGGCCTAAAATAAATTAGTCAGAATGACCTTCAGTAAACACTACTGTTGTGTGTAGACTGTCAAAGATATTTATAATCATGTGTATATTATTTTTTGAATGCTATTATTATAGTGAATCCAGGAATTTATGGGTTCAATTATTCAAATACACCTACTGAAAATATTTTGAGTATATTATGGAGGCTTAGTTATGTTGTTGACCTACCTTCAGGACTGTGCTTGGGCATTATACTCCTTAATAATTATCTATAATTATTATTTTAGATTAATTTCTTGGACTGGAAGAAAGATTGATCCAGTAGGCGTTGATTATATTCTTCAAAAATTGGGCTTTCATCATGCCAGGACTACTATTCCTAAATGGCTTCAGAGAGGAGTCATGGATCCACTGGACAAGGTTCTGTCAGTTCTTATCAAAAAGCTTGGTACTGCACTACAGGATGAAAAGGAGAAGAAAGGAAAAGACAAAGAAGAACACTAAAAAAGTAACTTGATCTGTGAACAAATTATGATTGTATCTGTTAAGTTTTACTACCCTGGAGTGTTTTTTTTAGCATAATTTTAAATATAACTAAAATAATTCTAGTTTTGTGGCCATTATATTAAAATTTTTTAAGTTAACCTGTTTATTCTAGTTCTACCAATCTGTGTACAGTGAAGTGTACTGCATGATAATGTAAATTTTGTGAAAAACTAGATTAAAATATGTAAATCTGTTCATTAGGGTTTATAACTGTATCATGTGCAATATGATTCCTGCATCTTTAAAATATTTGCAGAATAACTGTGAATTTTTTTGGTTATTGGCCATAACTTTTAGAAAAGATCTTGTTGATAATGTGATTTGGGGGTGTCATTAATTGCTTTTCCTTTTTTAAACACAGACTTGTATAAATACCTATTTGTATATTGTTTGAGTAATTGTTATGTGATTGTATACCACTATAATATTGTTTGTAATTATTATTATAAAGTCACAATAATGGTTTCAGTCTGTCATTGTTTTTTAATCTTTTTCTCCTTTGATAGCCTATACTTAGTTGATGCCCATCCTCTATCACAGTTATCAAATGCTTTCATAAAAGATGATGAGTACTTGTAAAAATTTAAAAATTATATAAAAATACTTACAATTCTTATATAAATTAGCTCAAGTAGGATACAATCAGGGAGAGGCACACCAGTGGCTTCAGAAATATTAGGTATTGTTCTGTTGCTTAAACTAGTGGTGAGTACACAGCTGTTCATTTTTATTATAGTATATTCCTTACATATGTGTTTGTATGCTTTTAGGCATATGAAGGTATATATATAATGTGTAAATGTTTTATATGTATTATATTCATATAAAACATATACTTACATGCATAAGAATAATAAAAAGAATTTAAAAGGACAGAAAGATCTAAAATAATATTTCTTATTCAAGCATAGCTAAAATGTTAATAACAGCTCAAGTTGGAAATCTAGCCAAGTCAGTACAGTCAGTTTAAAGATTGAGTAAACAGTAGAACTGAAGAACCTAGAACTAGAAAACACCTCAAGAAAGCCTCTGATACAGACCCTTGCATTTAGGAAGATAAGGCAGTATTATCTCTGACAGATTAAACAAACAAAAATACTCCAGAAGAGCCAAGGGACTTAGCCAAGGGCATATATCTAGTAAGTGTTGGTAGGGGAATTACCAATTTACTGTCTAATGTCACACAGCAACTTAGTAACACAACTAAAACTCTAGTTTTGGAGTCCTAATTTTGTATTCTTTTTGTTAGATCATCTTATCTGCCATCTGTCTGATCTCTGAATCCCCCTTCAGCTACCTTTGCCTATAATACCGTCATTCTATTGGTCAAGCCTACCAGAGAAGCAAATTCTATGTCTACTTTGGTTCTAGTGTCTAAGATAATACTGCCACAGTTATCAAAACAAAGTAAAAATCAATTAAAGAAATTAGTTCCATATTTGAGTCCGATTTCACGTGTTAATTCTCTCCTTCAAAGAAACATTATGCCAATAGTTCTAAGTAATAAAAATTTCCCATGACTTTCAATATTATTGATATAATTACCAAAAAGATGACAGATATAAACTTGTCCTGTTTCTGGGACTTACTATGATAATGCTATAGAAAAGAAAAGGGCAATTTAAAATACGTCTGTAACTATTCAAAATTTCTGGGGCTGTTAGACAAAGCTATGAGAAAACCAGCATATTTTTGCACTGCTGATGGGAATGTAAATTGTTACATCCTCCATGAAAGATAATTAAGCAATAGCTCAAAATTACAAAGGCATACAATCTCTTACTCAACATTCTCACTACTGGATATACTTGCATATGTGTAAAATAATTATATAAGAATGTTCATTTCAGTATTCTTTGTAATAAATGGTTGTAAACAATTCAAATGGACATCAATAGAAGTCAAGTTAAAATACTGGTTTGATAGACCCATTCAGTGGAATAGTATGCAACTGTAAAAGAAGAACAAAGATGCTCTCTAAGATTTACTCATAAATGAAAAATGCAGGATGCAGCTATCTAGATTATAAAGTTTCCAGTCTATTAAAATTATTTTTTCCTATCGTGTACCTTGTTCTATTTCAGTAAGTCACATGATAATCCAGATAATGTAAAATTTTCAATAACAGGGGCCGGCCCGGTGGCGCACTGGATAGTGCGCCGCTTGGGAAGCGCGGCGGCACTCCCGTCCGAGGGTTCGGATCCCACATACAGACCGGCTCCCACTCACTGGCTGAGCGAGGCACGGGAGCAACACCGAGGCTTGCGATCCCGTTGCCGGTCCCCAGTCCGGTACGGGGGCAACACTGAGGGTTGCGATCCGTTGCCGGACACGGAAAAAAAGACAAAAAGACAAAAAAAAATTTTTCAATAACATAACAAAATGTAAAGGATTTTGTTCTATTATATGTAAAGATTGAACTTCTACCCTCACTAAAGTGCTGATTTGCTAAGTATCTCTAGAGAGAACCATTTTTTAAAAAAAATTCCAGTCTGATGTAAAGCAATAATCTTGTAAAATACAGTAAGAATCAATTATTCAAAGTGAAAAAAAAAACTACACAAGGACATAGAAAATATAAGCTCTTAAATGTTTAATTATTAGATTCAATTGTTGTGTTCTGTCAATTACTATGAGTTTCTAAACATGTACTCTCAATTTCTGTACTTGTCACAGAGAGTAATGACTCATGAAGTGTCCTCAGTCCATGAACCACACTTCAAATAGAATTGCTTTAAAATATTCTCCATCTTCACGACAGAGTGGTATCTTCTAAAGTTTGATAGAAAAAACCTGATTACCTGTGTGGATTGGCCATTTTCTATAATAGAAAATGCCATACCCAGAATGCTTTGTGTCCTCTGCAGTCTGAGAGCTACTCATCCCTATGTCACTAGCACTATTCTAAAATCCATTAAGGAGAACCTCTAATTTTTTTTCTTTTGCAACCTCAGGTGTGGTGTATCCTTTGCCAAAACTGTCTAACGGATGGCTACATAATCCTCAACTGAGCAATAACCAGTAAGTTCTAGTTTGTGAGTTTCATCTGCTTTACCTGTTCAGGTCAGAGAGTCAAGCAACTCAAGGCCAGGAATGGCTTTGCACTTAAGTTCAAATAGCTTGTTCAGACAATGACAAGTAACAAACCCTTAGGAAAGCTCTAACAGGACTATCAGATGTTGGGAGGCATTTTTGGAGTAAAGTGCTGTTAAGAAGCACCAAAAAGAGCAAATGCTGTCAGGAGTAACAGCAAATAGAGATGGGTGATTAAGTGTACAACCAGTGGGCTACATTTGGGGAGTGGTGTTAGGAGGTAATAACAACAAAGCTCAGACTCTCAGAATGAATACACGTTGACTGATCAGGTCGAGTCACCCACCAAATGAAATGGTACAGGATAGACAAAGTTGCTCAACTAATTCTCCTTGATAAGCTCCTTTCCCCTGACTTCATGTTTCCATTTAGAGGGATTTCCACCATAATAATAACCCAGTTTCTCTTGAAACCCCTTAT
>NW_007729711.1:150597-177099 GCF_000696425.1 Galeopterus variegatus
AAGTCACCCACCAAATGAAATGGTACAGGATAGACAAAGTTGCTCAACTAATTCTCCTTGATAAGCTCCTTTCCCCTGACTTTATGTTTCCATTTAGAGGGATTTCCACCATAATAATAACCCAGTTTCTCTTGAAACCCCTTATTCACTCCTCCCCAAAAATGTCTTAATCTGTTTAGTGATTTGGGGACAAGAAAATGAGCTCAGCCCCTTCTACTTTTTAACTTTTGAAGCTCGTCTTCCTACAAGGAGGATGCAATTCTGATATCCTTTCTTGTGCATGCTGTAAGGAGCAACAGGATTTGTCTAGCTTGCACTAATAGAGTAAGTTTATTTAAAGAATATTGCAACCCTATTTGGTCACACATCTGCCAATTTAGATTCTTTAAGCAATAAAGCTGACTCTTTTTTTCTAGCTTCCACCTCTCTGATACTTGTGTCTCTCAGTTTCAGCCTATGGAGAGGAGCCTATTCATCAAACTATGAATACTTATAGTTTTCTGTTTAAACACTTTACTGTCAACTGTTTCCTGTTAACAGGTTTATTCATTGTTTAACAGAATGAAAATTTACCCACCTTATACTGAAAGAAAGCTGATGCCCATGGGTTTTACTAGTTTTATCATAACCCAGATGTAGCTGGACTTAATACTGAAGATTCAGTGGTTCCTTGAACTGGGAAAGATACAACTGAAATGCTACACTGTAGACTGTAGTAGATGTTCTAAACTAGTCATCAGTATCTCATACTCTTTTTCTCATAAACAAAATACATGGGTCCAGTAACCGAGGATTGAAAATGGGAATTTCACCTCACTATTAAATCTAATAAGTTCCTTCAAGATGTGTGTTTTCTGCTCAGTTCTGCTAGCTAGAGCTCTTAGTATTCAAGGAAGAATGTTTCCACTGTGGACACAATTGTTCCGTTAACTTAAAATCTGAGGCTGCCACCTAGTCATTTGGGTTTCTAGATGTCAACTGGCTGAACTGTTAATAACTTGTTGACTACAGTGACTGAATCTAATCATCAGGAGAAATAGGGTTGCTGATACACAATGGAGGCAGGCAGGAGTGTGGATGGCTCCAAGGTGATCCCGATCACCCCTGAAGAAATCCCTTATTGCTCCTAAATTAGTGGCAGAGTATGTGTAGCAACCATATGCATGTCCATTAATGTTCAGCCCTCTCAGAAATGAAGATTAGATTATGTTGGAAGATATTCTCCATGGGTTCCTTGCATTTTTGCCCTTTGTTTTGGAATATATTTTCAAGAATATTTGCATGGCAACCAATCTTAGAAAATAGATAGTGTCTCCCCCCAGAGCAAAGGCCAGATCTCTCTACATCCTCGGAAGATAGTGTGTCTCCCTCTGTCTAAAAGATTAGAGTTCCCTAAACTCAAGAGTTTTATAATGTAATCTGTTGTGTGTGCAACATTCACCTGGCTGTATACGTGCAGCCTCCATGGAATTTGGGGATGGGGGAACTGTACAAATATGAATAACAAAGTCCTTTGTCTCTGACACAGGACTCTCAGGTCTTCTGCCAGCATCCATGAAACTCGGGCAGGCTAACTAAAGCTTTCAAATAGAGTAAAATCCCAAACCCTTCACAGTTCTTGACAGATTATTCCACGGTATAAGAAGCCCCAATCATCTGAGACACTGAGTAAGGGCAAACCAACATGAAATGGTGGTGCAAAAGGTAAATCATAAACTGTAACAGCAATCTTGTGAACAATGCAGAAATGAAGTTTCTACCATCTCTCCAAATTTTCTTCTACTTCAGTCATGGAAGTTTTATGTGTTAAATTTTGTGACAAACATTTAAAAAATATCTTTAAAACTTAAATAGTATTCAAGGGTTTGGATCCTCATACCTGGCAGCCACCAAAAATAAATAAATAAAATAAAACTTAAGTAGTACTTATTCATATATGAAATAAAATAATAATCCTAAGTATTTACTGGTAACATACTACTAAGGTGTTTATAACTATCAATTAATATATTCTTCCCAATGACCGCCTGACGTGGATAATGTATGCCCATTTTGCAGATGAAGAAACTGAGGCTCAGAGGGCCAGGTAACTTGACCAAGGTTAATTTTTTTCAGGTCTTTAGCAGTAGCTTTCTCAGTGAAGCACTCCTTAAACCTTCTATCTATAACGTCAACCCTCTTTCCTATAAATATTACACAGGTTGAGTATCCCTTATCAGAAATGCTTAGGACCAGAAGTGTTTTGGATTTCTAATTTTTTTAAATTTTGGAATATTTACAGATACTTAACTGATAAAGCATCTCTAATCCAAAAATCCAAAATGCTCTAATGAGCATTTCCTTTGAATGTTATGTGGGTACTCAAAAAGTGTCAGACTTTGGAGCATTTTGGATTAGAAATGTTCAACCTGTATCTCCCCCTTCTCTGCTTTATCATTTCTTTTTAGCACTTTTCACTGTATAATGTATAACGTTACTTATTTTTTCATTGTATCTCACACTGGAATGTAAGTTCCATGAAGGCCAGGATTTTTTCATTTTGTTCATTGTTGTATCCCTAGTGCCTAGAACAGTGGCACATAATAGATAATATATTTGTCAGAATAAATGAATGAATGAATGAATGAACAAAAACAGCTAAGCCTGAATTAAAACACTGTCCTAACTCCAAAACCCCAAATACTTAACTACTACCTAACTTTGCCTCTCACATGTACTTATACCTTCAACTTCTTTCTCAGATCTAAATAATCTAATTTTTATTTTAAAAAGATTCTTCTGAAGATAAAGTGGAAAATGGTTTTCTGGTGGGTTAAAAGAAGCAAGAATAGGAAGCAGGAAGACCTGTTAGTAGACTATTGCAGAAGTCCCAGCAAAAGTTAACAGTCAGTCATTAACTTCTTTCTCAGATCTAAATAATCTAATTTTTATTTTAAAAAGATTCTTCTGAAGATAAAGTGGAAAATGGTTTTCTGGTGGGTTAAAAGAAGCAAGAATAGGAAGCAGGAAGACCTGTTAGTAGACTATTGCAGAAGTCCCAGCAAAAGTTAACAGTCACTTGGACTAGGGTGATAGCACTGGAAGTGGTAAGAAATGGAGGCATGTGGGGCGTGTTATGGAGACAACCAACAGAATTAGCTGATGGAATGGGAGTTGGGGGGAAAAAGGAGTCAAGGATAATTTTTGCATGTGGCCAGAGAATTTATATTAATTAGATTGGAAATTAGGAAGAACATCCATTCCTCAGGCCAAAGAAGCCCCACACCAAAGTACATGGCTTGGTTAGCAGAGTGAAGCTGGATTTCAGCCCCACTTGCCCCCTTGGCTTGGTGTCCTTGTTCAAAACCTTACAATATGGCCTTGCTCCTGCATTTTTTAGCTTGAGCAACTGAGTTAATAATGGTGTCATGTACTGAGATGTAGAATTCGCTATTGTGTCTGATTCCTCATAGTTTTCCTTGCCAAATGATAAGGAAGAGTCACATCAAGTTACATCAGTATTTAGAAATACAAGGGGTCTTCAAAAAGTTCATGAAAGATTCGTGTTATCTTTTAATTCTATTTTTCCACAAACTTTTGAAGTACCCTCATATATAGAAGCAAGTACAACTGACCTTTGAACAATAGGGTTTGAACTGTGCAGGTCCACTTATACACAGATTTTTTTTCATAAAATATATAGTCGGCCCTCCACATACATGGGTTCCACAACCACGGATTTAACCAACTATGGATGAAAAGGAGAGTATTCACAGGATGCGAAGGTCCAACTTTTCATATCTGTGGGTTCTGCAGGGTCAACTGGACAACTTGAGCATTGAGGTTCTGAAACCAATCCCCCATGTATATGAAGGGCTGACTGTATTTAAAATCTGGTGTGTTTTCATATATCCAACAGGCAATCAATAATTTGTTAATAGCAATATTTATATGGTATCAAATCTGAGGCAATTTATTAAAACCAATACATAACCAATACTCAGTGTAGTCCTGAAATATGCAATCATTTAAATTATACTGGTACACCTTAAACACTAAACTACTAAATTTTTTATTTTACCTTATAATTCACTGGGAATTGTTATGCAAATTATGTGGATCAACTGTCCCAGAACCTAAATTGAGTAAATCTCAACTAAAATATATCAGGCTGTGACTATGAAAATTTTAATAATATTCAAACAAATAGGGCCCCAAATTTTATACCATATGTCCACAGCCTTCATGTGCTAAATCTCACATGCTGATTGTGGTTGAAACAAAATGAAAAAGGTCACTTAGGTATTTGGTAAAGTGGGACATATGAACTGATAAACATTTTGGCCCAATCAAAAGGCTGGCTATCTTCTAACCATGGTATTTGTATTTATTCTTTATTATACTAAAGCTCCAAGATCGAGGCTATGTCTTAACAACCCTTGTATTTCTAGCTTCCAGACTGGTAACTGACTATATAGGCATTCAATCAATATTTAATATTGTGGAACAAATGAATACTGATTATGTTCATGCTTTTTCCCTCAAATTTTCTGGGGGAAAAGAAAGGTAAACAAAACAGATAAAGATTCTGCATGGAGCCACATGGGCTAGACAATAAATAAACCCATAATATAAAATCAGGTGATGACAAGGAATATGAAGCAAAAAATGAAACAGGAACAGGATACAAAGAGTGATTTATGAGGTGGTATGCTTTTATATGTATGTATATGTGTGTGTTGATAGGGAAGCCCTCTCCTGAGAAGTGACATTTGAACAGAGAAGAGTTTTGAAAGTGAAAGAATATACCAAGGATCTTGTTCTCTGGCTTGTTAAAAAAAAAAAAAAGGGGGGGGGATATTTTGGCTACCTTTTTAAGCAGAGGGGACAAAGGTCCTGATGTAGGAGCCAGCCTGGGATGTTATACTAACAAAAAGGCCACCCCAGCTGGAGCAGAGTGAACAGGGGAGCAGTGGTAGGAAATGAAACCAAGGAGGAAGATGGGCAGATCATGTAGGGACTCACAGGCCATTGTGAGGATCCTGGCTTATATTCCCAGGCAAGGTGGAAAGCCATAGGAGGGGTTTACAGCAGATGACTAAAAAGAATCCTTTTGGCTAGAATATGGAAAATAGAGTATAGAGGGGAGAAGGTATAGGGATGGGAGCAGACATCAGGTTTCAACAGGAGACCATTTAGGAGGCTACTGCAGGAATACAGGCAAGAGAAGATCATTGTTTACATTAGAATTATAACATCCAAGGTAGTAAGAAGTAAGATTTTAAATATACAGTACTTTGAAGCATTTTTCTAAGGGACTTTCTCTCTATGCCCAAAGATTTATTCTTACTGCTACGCCAAACAACATTTATTTCTGATATATAATGCATCTAATTTCATTATCATATATTGACTTTTATTTCTGCAATATTCTTTACATAATTCTCATTATTAGTGTCAAGATTATAGGTTCCTTAATTACAGCTACCATATGTGTATATATCACTTTACTTAGTGCCTAGCAAAGCAGCATAGGCAATGACCCTTACTTAAAATGTTTAGTGATGTTGAATATATTTCATCCCTAGTAATCTTCCAAAAGTTCCTTTACACCGTAAGGCTTATCTCCAAAGGTTCACCACTGTTCTTTACATTTGCTTTGATAAAAGGGTTTTAACTTTGGTGGAAGACGGAATTTGAATACCTGCCTTCATATTTGCTGAGCAAGTGCCTTGCAAGACTTTGATAATAAATGGTTAAAATATATTTTACAAAGCAGATGTGTAGTTTCCATAAAATAACAGCTGTAAAATGGCAGTTCCCTTTCCTTATTCTAACCCCAGCAGGGACAAAATTAGGGTGATGAGGTAGGGTATTATTACACTCTTTATAAATGTATCCAATGGGAGACGACCCCATGGCTCACTCGGGAGAGTGCGGCGCTTGGAGCACAGCGGCGCTGGGGGTGCTGAGGCCGTGGGTTCGGATCCTATATAGGGCTGGCCAGTGTGCTCACTGGCTGGGCGCGTTGTGGGCGACACCGAGCCGAGGGTTGCGAAACCCTTACCAGTCACAAAAAATAAAAAATAAATAAAAAATAAATAATAAATGTACCCAGTAGAAATATCCTAGGAATTTGAGGCCCAACATGATTCATTTAAAAATATATGAACAGAGAGACTTCCAGTCAAGATGGTGGAATAGACAGTCCCCAGCATCACTCTCTCCCACAAATCAACCAATTTACAACTACTAAAAAGCAACAACAGCCAAGCTGGGGATGTTAGAGCTCAGGGGAAGAGGAGGAGAGACCTACAGAGTGCACAAAGGTGGGAGAAGCCATGAGGAGAGAAAGAAAAAACTGCTCTGACCGTTTCGAGCCCTAGCTGTGTCCAGGCTGGAGCTGCTGAGCACAAGTAGCAGGAGCTGGCAAAAGCTGCAGCTGTGCCCTTCAGACGAAGTTGCTTGGAGGTGGCAGGGGAGAAAAGGGCCTTGGTGGCCCCCAGGCCAGTAAGACCACTAATAGGGTTCCCGTGGACCCACATAGGAGTGAGGAGCCACAACAGCTGAACAAAAGGAGCCACTCAGAGGCCAGTGAGTCATAGCAAGGGACCAGCGCATGGCCCATCCCATGGGAAGTGTTTGCAGCACACGTGGTGGGAGAGACAGGCCCACCAGGAGAACACTGGGGCACAGCAAGGACAGCTGATCTGCCCCTTATTCAATGCAGGATCACTCAGAGGAGACTGGTCAGCAATATAGAATTGCATGGGGTGCAGTTTGATAAAAAGAGTCAGGCCCAAACCAGAGTTTCTACACAACCTAGGTGTGCCAGATCTCTCAAAAGCCGGAAGTATTAAAACCTGAGCTGCACAGAAAGCCTTCCCTAGGGAATCAGCAGCAAAGCAGCAATATAGCTAAACCACACAGCTCAAGTACTGGTTCCCACAGGAAGTTCCCCCATTTTAGAAGTAAGCAAAGGACAACAAATTAGTTCCAGTGCAGAGATTAAATGGTGGGAACAGCAAATAATCCAACACAGAAATGAAAGAAAAAACAATCTACCCACACCACAAAGTTTCTTATTAAGTAGTAAAGGTCTCATTTCACCAAACAACACATATAACACCTACAAGGACTGTAAGTCCCCTGGTCCCTTGGTAAAGCTAGGAAGGGGGTAGAGCTGGGGGCCTCAGCCATGCCCCCCCCCACACACACACCCAGCCCAGCAGTGACCACTGAGCCACCAAAGGAAGTGCACCGGGCCTCTCGAGACAGGCAGGTGGGGGGCCTCAGGCCTCGACCATGCCCCCCGACACCCACAGCCAGCCCAGTAGCAATCACCAAGCTGTCACAGGAAGTGCCCTGGGCTCTCCCGACCCAGGGCAGTGAGAGGCCTCGAGCTTCGGCCACTCTGCCCTGACATGCAAAAAGCTCAGCGACGACCACCAAGCCACAGCAAGAAGGGCCCTGGGTTCCTGAACTGGGATGGTAGGGGGCAAGGGCTTTTGCCACACCCTCCTAACATCTGCACCAGTCTGGCAATAACCAAGCCACCTCTGGAAACCCCCCAGTCTCCCCTGTGGGAATGAGTGGGGTGCCACAGGCCTCAATCCTGCTCCTCCTCCTTCCTCCTCCTTTCATCACATTTCCTTCCCCTTTCCCTTCTCCCCCTCCCTCTTGCTCCCAACTGCTCCTCAACATCCTAGAATGTAAAAAATAATATTAACAAAATTACATTTTTCTTTAAAAAAATAAATAAAAAATAAAAATATATGAACAGAGGACAAAGTTTCAGCTTGGAATTAGTGCAAGTGTAGGGTCGGATGATATCTTTGAAATTTTGATATATTGTTCATCATAGATTTTTGACATTTTGATTTTTAAAAATACTGCAATAAAATATTTCTCTTGATTACTGAGTTTTTTGGTGCCCCCTTCAATTTTAAGCCTGAGGTGTGTGTCTCACACTCTTCACCCTAGCCTAGACTCAGACTTGCAGGGTAATGCCAGCAGGCATGCAATTGCTTAGAACAGACAAAATAGGGGAAAGACAGGATCAGAAAAGTGAGTAATGTCAAAACTTTCTTCCAATCTAATTACACAGTGGTCTTCAAATATTTTCTTTGCTTTTTAAAAGAAAACTATTGATGCCATCTTGCATATTTTAAATTTGATGTTTTTTCCATCATAAGTTTACTTAGTTACAAATGATGAAATTTCAGGCATACTGTAAATACTGAGACCTAAAAAAATCTCAATTTGTCATTCTTTTTAATGTATGCTATTAATGTATTCTTTTCAATGGAATTGGATTTGAAGTGCATTATCACTCATTTAAATATATGTCAACAGAGGACTTAAATTTTCAGTTTGGAAAGGTAGAGAGCTAAAAAGAAAAAGCATTGTGCTCTCTCTTAGAATAATAAAAAAGCTGGAAAAGCTGCAAATTAACAATTATTCTTGAATCCATCAGAAAATCGAGGTCATAGTACAAAAAATAAATAACCTGAAATCTGAAGATAGGCATAGGGACAATGGTCTTCAGGACCTGAGCATTTGCTTACTTAGGCCAGGTGTTCAGGTGTTGCCTTCCCTCAGCAGATTAAGGTTTTTATTCCATAGCGGACATAAAGGACATGGGTGCTCACAGGGCAAACCAAAGTGAAAAGACATGAGAAATGTTGAAAGGGTTAAATAAATGAGGATGAAAAATTGTGTAAAGCAAAAACTGTAAAAATGTACTGTACTTATGGCATACTTTTTGTTCTATAGTTAATTATATTTTAGAGCAGTTAAAAGTAATTTGTTATCCTCATTGTTGTGGAAACGGACTCAGCAAGAAGCGACCGTCACTCAGAGAGTTGGAGAGTCAGGTATTTATTATGCCTGTGGGTCCAGACAAGCTACTGCTTGTAAATCTGGACCCCGAACTTAGGTCTTACGGGTCTTATATAGGCAAACTCTTTAGGGTTTTAGGTTTTGCTTTCTCAACATTTATGTAGCTAGTACACTAATATGCTTTGTTTCTTGGAATTCTTGTGGTCTAGGCAGATAAGCAAGCTACAGAAGCCAAAAATGCAAGTAGTGATTAGAGGCCAGACTAGTGCAACAAGCAAATATTGTTTCAAAGACAAAATATTACTTCAAGGACAAAACAGGCTTTTGAGAAAATTATTTTGGTATTTTTTTCCAACATCATGAACATCCATTCATGATCAAAAATCTTCATCAAATTAGGAACAGAAGAGAACCTCATTAGCCTAATATGGGGTATCTATGAAAAACCTATAGCTAACATCATACTTAACAGTGTGAGACTGAATGCTTTCCCTCTAAACTTTGGACAAATTTCTAAAATTTGGAAGGCAAGAATGTTCTGTCTTACTGCTCCCATAAAACATCATACTGGAAGTGCTAATCGATGTAATAAGGCACATAAATATGGTCAATTGATTTTTCACAAAGGTACTAATTAATGGTACAAAAAATAATCTCTATACACGGTGTAGGAACAACTCGATGTCCATAGGCAAAAAAAAAAAAAGAACCTTGACACATTTGACACATTCCTCGCAGCTTATACAAAAATTAACTCAAAATGGGAAAATGGATCATACATCTAAATGTAAACCCTAAATTTATAAAATGTCTAGAAGAAAACATAGGAGAAAATGAGTGACATTGGGTCTGGTGGTGAGTTTTTAGGCACAATACCAAAAGCGTGATCAATAAAAGAAAAAAAGAAATCCTGATAAACTGTCCTTTATCAAAATCTAAAACTTCTATTCTACGAACACAATATTAAGAGAATAAATACTCAAGCCACAGACTGGGAGAACACGTTTGCAAATTACATATCCAATAAAGGATTTGTATAGAGAATATATGAATACTCTTGAAATTCAACAAGAAAACAGCCAGTTAGAAAACAGTGCATTCAACTGACACTTAATCAAGGAAAATATGGATGGCAAAGATATATGAAAAGGTGCTCAACATCATTAGTCATTAATGAAATTCATATTAAAACCACAATTATGGGCTGGCCAGTTAGCTCAATTGGTTAAAGCTCAGCCTTATTGTTACCGAAACCCAAAAGATCCGTTTGCTCGCTGCTCCATAGCCAATAATTGAGAGATAAATGGTGGTGTAAGGAAAGGTAACCTTCAATCGGAAAGCTGGCAGCCTTGGGAAATGGTGGACTCATGGCTCAAAGACCATCTCTGCTTTTCCCAGACTTGCCAAATGGTTTTATAGGGACAGGTGGTAGGGGGGCTCATTCACGGTGACCTAAGCAGGGACGTGCAGGCATAATCATAAAACTGCAGATAAACATCAAACAGCTTCTCAGGTGGGAGCTGATTCATGGTGACCATCCTCCATGAAGTCTAGTCGTGGATTCGGTTCCTATTAACCTCAAAAATATCTACTTAGTAAGCTAGTAAAGAATGGCCATCTGGGTTAATAATATCTTATATAATTATTCTGTGCACAGTATGAGCAAAAGCCATTATGCTCTAGCAATCATGTGACCAAGAATCATTGTATTCTAATGTCCAGCTGCAAGCTATGCAATTCAGGTTACAAGAGTCAGAAAAAAAAACTTTTTAATTTAGAAGTTTAACAAAATGGAGTCACCTCTGTTCAGCCTGTTACATTATAACACCAAGGTCATGTGTTCAGATCACCATACTGGCTAGCCACCAAAAAAAAACCCCCAAAATCCCCCACAATTAGATACCAATTATAATGTCTAAAATAAAAATTTAAAAACTATATAATGTGTCTACTGTTATTTTTATTTTTCTTTCCTTTTTTTAAAAAAAGAGAGATGCTCACCACAGTTAGACCAGCTATAATCCAAAAGACAGAGAATAACAAATGCTGACGAGGGTGTGGAGAGAAGGGAACGCTCCTACACTGTTGGTGGGATTGTAAATTAGTACAACCACTATAGACACAGTATGGAACTATCTCAAACAACTACAGATAGATCTTCCATACGATCCAGCAATCCCACTTCTGGGTAAATACCCAAAGGAACGGAAATCATCATGTAGAAGGGATACCTGCACTCCCATGTTCATTGCAGCTCTGTTCACAATAGACAAGATATACAACCAACCTAACTGTCCACCAATGGACAATTGCAGAAGGAAAATGTGGTATATAAACGCCATGGAATACTGCCTTAATCATCATGTAGAAGGGATACCTGCACTCCCATGTTCATTGCAGCTCTGTTCACAATAGAGAAGATATACAACCAACATAACTGTCCACCATGGGACAATTGCAGAAGGAAAATGCGGTATATAAACGCCATGGAATACTGCCTAATCCTCCCTTAGTCTGACAACAGTCTGGCTTTTTAAAATAGCCCCCACCATTCCAGTTACTGCATGTCACATTCTGGCAGTTTGTCAGCTCAGAAGAGAAAAGTATTTTTTTTTTTAATCCTCCCTTAGTCTGACAACAGTCTGGCTTTTTAAAATAGCCCCCACCATTCCAGTTACTACATGTCACATTCTGGCAGTTTGTCAGCTCAGAAGAGAAAAGTATTTTTTTTTTTCCCTCTACCATTCTTAGGTTTATTGGCTGGGGCTTGATAAGTCAGATTGACTAAAACAGATTAAAAACAAACACATGTTTATTAACATGTGCATTGCGAATATACATGGAAACACTCAGTGATGAGTAACTAAAGGGTGGTTAGAATTTGGGGTCTGTATACCTAATTTAGTACAATAAAGAGAGAAAGGAGAAAAGGCACTTATGGAAAAGTAAATGACTTTTTGGAAAGATAAATGCACCCTTACATGAATAGATGGGAGATAGGACGGTCATGTGACAAAGTGTGTTTGGTCTCTGAGATGAGGAGATTAGAGTTGCTCCTGGGGAGGGCATTTATGACAATTTTGTTCTTTTGGGAGCCTGTGCTTTTAGGCAGCTGAGGGATATCAGGAACTCAATGCCTTTAGCTCAAGATAATTCTTAGGCCAAAGTGACATGTTTTGGTGTGGCATATCTGATCCCCTTCATCAGTTTTGGCTTCCATTAGCATTATTTTATTACTCCTTAAATTCATTTCTTCCAATACAAACCTGGGAAATTCTATATTACTTCAAAATCTGGCTTAATTGCTTTCCCCAGATAATTATTCCTTTTTTTGTTTCTTTTTAAAAATTTTATTGAAACATGATTGATTATATAGATTTGTGGGGTACAGAGTTGACTATCAGTACTTACGTACAATATGTGATGATCAAATCAGGATAATTAGTGTATTCATCATTACTAAGCATAACCGTTATTTACATCCATTAACTAATTTCTCACTAACCCCCCTCCACTTTCCCCTTTCCTTTTCCTGTTTCCTCATGGAACCTCCTTTCTTTAGCATGTAAGAGCTGGGTAATGTTAGAGCCATTCACTTCTTTTATTTTGCCCATCGGTTTGCCTTAAGGCAGTCATATTTTGTTCCTATAACCTAGAATTCACACCATTTAAAAAAATAATGTGTTATAGCTATATAGTAAAAACTTAAATTCTCGTGGAATAGAATCATCTTTAAAATGTTTATAATGTTTAAATTTGCATGCAGTCTTTTTTTTTTTTTTTTTGGTGGCTAGTTGGTATGGAGATCTGAACATGCGACTTTGGTGTTACAAGGCTATTCTGCATGCAGTTTTGATCATGTATTTGACTCAGCTGAGCCAGTAAGATGTTGTACAATTCTAAAAAGCTTATTTAGGTGTTTTCTGGTGTTTTCCCTTTCAAGATTTTATTACTATGTTTATATATCTTATTCAATTAAAATGTAGTAATGTTTGAAATTTATAATAGAGGAAAATAATATTGTCTACTCTCATTTAGCAGATAATACATTGTAATACATTTTGAGTTCTTTGAATTAAAATCTGAAGAATGCTAAGTATTGGTATATCATTAGCATTTTGGCTAGAATCCTCTCCCTTTAGGCACATATGGGCTTTTTATTTTTATGCATAAATTTGCATAACTGATTCACTATCTTTCATAGACTAAAAACTTTAGACATTAACTTGACAAATATCATGATCAAGTCATCAGTCTCAGTCTGGTTCAGTGGGTTTGTAACTTCTTAATGGAGGTATTTCCACATTTATTCAATCTTCAGTTGTCTCTCTCTTCTCCACAGAGGCACCTAATTAGTAGTGATTGTAGGTTGATTTAATGAACACATTTGTTTTGAAGACTAAGTTTTCACTTGGTATTTTCAAATAACTCTATGGCAACATAAAATATTCAGGAAGTAATCACTGATTTTACACAGAAGATATTTTGCACAGGCAAGTGACTGATTGCACTGTGGGATTTCATAGCTTATTTATTTTTTAAATCTTTATGTAACCTAAATTTCCCAGCTTCATCAGCCTACACATGAAGTATCATCAAAACTGCATTAACACTTTAATCCTTAAAACCTCATCTGCTTGGCTGCATAATTCTGCATCCCCATCTCCACTCAAATATGTATGAGTACTTCTTGCTGGTCCTTGCCACACCTCACTGGGCTGGGCTCCCCTGTCTTGGACACAGACAAGTTCATAGACAGAGTGGGACCTCTGTTCCTGCTGCCAAGTGAAGATGCCACTGGTGACAGAGTTATCTGAGCCTTGGTACCATGGAGCTGGGGCTCTCTCACTACACTTGCCAAGTGTGAAAAATCCTGTCCTCTGTCTTACACTCATTTGGGTCCCACAGCAAGTTTGCTTAAGTGCCAGAAGGTTGCAGCATCTAAAGAAACAGCTCTTTCAACTCTCACACAGTCCTCTTCTGCACAAAGCACACAGATGCCATTAGAACCAGTACCTGCCTCTAAGCTGTACTCTGAGCTACTGCTTTAGTTCAACTTTGAAGCCTTGTTTAAAGTCTAGATGATTGTGCTAGCTGCTATCCTCTCTCATAGCAAGTCCAAGATCAGAAGCCCCACCATGTCCCACACACATGACTTCTGCCAGGGTCTCAATCAAACTTGTCTTTGTCTGAATATCATTTATGATATTCAAAGTCCAAGTCTTGCCCCACCCAGAATACTCTTCAGAATTTCTGTTTATCAATGGATGCAAATACATACCCCATAACTTCACTAGGTAGAAGCATCTTACTCCCAGATAACCCATTAGTTTTTGCTTCTATCATGATAAATTTTATAATTAAAACTGGTATTAGAGGAATGACCACTGAAACATGGAAAATAACAACATCCTTATGGAAAAAAACTTCTAAAATTGAAGCTGTCAGCATAAACTTCCCAAATCAGAGACAGACTTTGAGGTTTCATATCCTTAGTCCTCAACTTACTACGATATGACCCTGAGCAAGTATGTTAACTATCTATTTCTGTGTAACAAATTAACACAAGGTTAGCAGCTTAAAAGAACACATATTTATCATCTCACAATTTACCTGAGTCAGAAATCTAGGTATCACTTACCTGGGTTCTCTGCTTCAGGGTCTTTCACAAGGCTATAACCAAGGTGTAGACCAGGGCTGGGGTCTCATCCGAGGCTGAACTGTGGAAGGATCCATTTCCAAGATTGTGTGGTTGTTAGCAGGATTTAGTTCCTTACAGGTTGTTAGAGTGAGGAGACTGAGAGAATCAGCTTCTTGGTAGCTGTTAGATAGAGGCTTCTCTCAGATCCTTGCCATTGGGACCTCTCCATATGGCAGCATACTTCATCAAAGCCAGCATAAGAAAGAATCAATAGAGAGAGTCTGCTAACACAAAGTGATCATTTTATGTCTCATAATCATAGAAGTGACATCTCATCACCTTTGCCATACCCTGGTATGACAAGAAGCAAGTCACAGCTCCCACCACCCTCATAATAACAGGAGGTGAGGATAACAGGACACTATCTCAGAGTCTGTCCACAAAAATAAGTCACTTAATTTATTCATGTATTTTTCAATACGCAAAATGGAGAGACTAACAAAGATAATGATAGTTACTACATCATAAATTTGTGAAGATTAAATCAGCTACTATATGTATCAATAATAGAACTGCACCTGGTATATAGTATATCTGCAATGAAAATTAATTATTTTTATTCTTACTTACATGTCATGAATTTCAATAAACCCAAGTCTTTGGTCATTCTCAAAGCCTCCTTTCTTTGAATATGCAGTTACCTTCACCATATTTGCCTCTTTTCAAGTCTAATTTAGAAAAGCCTTACTTATCCATAAAGGTCTGCTCAAATACCACCTTTTCCAAAATTTATTTCTAAGTGTCCATAGCTGTAAATATGGTCCTGTTCCACTATGCTTTTATACTTCTTTTATAGAAGTGGTAATTTTCTGTCTATTTATATTTGTGCATGTCTTTTCCTACAAGATAATAAATTATTTGATGCTAGGAATTCTGTTGTTAATTATTTTATTCCTATGATGGCTACAAGCTCAGTAAAAATTCATTATGTTGAACCAAAAATTAGACTTTTGTCTAAAATTTGAGTATTGATCAGATAAATCAAGCAAGTGTTAGAACAAATCATGGGGCCAGTGTAAGTTGAATAAGATACAAAGAACTAGCGTGATAATTGTCACAGATGACAACAAGTAGCCTCTCATGCTTGATACTTTATTTCGGATCATGATACCTATTTGCTAACTTCTCTGTTTTCACAAAGTTTTTACAGGGTATTGAGTAACTCAAATCCCTTTGTAAATTGGAAGACTTGAATACCCATTCCTCTTATGAAAAAACCTTCCTGTTTCATGAAAATCCTAAAACAGGAGTGAATTTAGACCAAAATTCAACACAATATGTGAATTAGACAAGTTTATTTGGAAAACTTTGATATAAACAAAGTTATTCTCCCCCACTAATGTTTCTTCATATTTACCCAATTTTCCTCAGTACCTTGAATGTCTAGAAATATTATGCAGCCTCAGTGTAGTCACTCATTTAATGTTCAGCCACTCCCAACCTAGTCAGTTTTAAGCCTCTATGTCTTTGCCTTATTACCCCAGATTCAGAATCCCAGGCAATAGCATTCAATTGAAAAAGCTCAGGTCACCTGGTCTCCTTTATTGCTGGGATGTAAGATTCTGATAATCACCTATTGAATTTGCCCCAAACAGGAAAGCATTTGGATGCCAGGTAGCTGAAAATGACAAAATATTCATTTTATCTTATTAATTTTAAATCTAATATTTATCTACATGGTCACAGATTCTTTATTTCCAATGTGAAATAATCCTTGAAATTTTAAGACTCAAGTTTGAATCTAGTTCTTTAAGGTATATAATTTCTTTTGTTACTTTGATAAGAATAAAAGCAAATTAATGTTATGTTGATGACAAATTGTTAAATTATCTCTGAATTATTCATACAGAGCAGAAAATATATTTCTGATTTTTAATATAAGAAGAAATTAATTATAAACCAATTAGTGGGGCCTCTGAGCATATAGTTGTAATATCAAAAACTGATACAATAATAAATTACTCTTTAGGCATTGGAGCTCTTATCTTTTTAGAAAACATTTCCAAGAATAGTGGATTATAAACCTCCAAAATTTCATTGTTCCACAAAAGCAATGAGAACGCAGGCAAAAATTGACAAAAAAAAAAAACCTTTTTAGAACTCTGAAAATTGACCAAAGAATTACAACAATTTGTCGTGTGCTGATACATGAAAAATGAGTGAAATTCAGTAAGAAAAGTAATTTAACATGGACTGTTTCCATTTCCCTATTTCCATCTCCATGGTAGTCTTAAAAACGAATAGTCTGGTAATGATGGTAGCAGGGAAAACCAGTAGACTAATAGCCACTGGAGGGGACAAGTTTGGTTTGGAGCAGCCCAAAGAGTCCCATCTCCAGATAATTTTTATTATTTGATTCATCTGGTAGCTCCCTGGAAACCTCCACTTGCAGAGATAGTCAACATTTGTCCTCTCTCGGAACTCATTCAGTGCAAAAAGCCTTTTCCCTGAAGCATCTGCTAAAAACAACCATCAGCAATTGTTTAACATTACAGCTGCCAGTAGCAGCATTATCAGTTAGGACTAATAAGAGGCTTACCAAAAAGCTCAAGAAAAGAGAAGTTAGGCAATGAGATGTTCATAGAGGGCTTCGTAAAGCTCCAATATATTCTAGGGTATCTAAAATTCTAAAAAATGTACAGAGCTGTATGTATGCCAGAAAATACCTAAGGATGTCCTAATCTCTCACCTCTAACTGAAATTGAAGCTTTGCACAAGCAGGAAGTAAAGGTTAAGGCAGAGTTGTAAGTTTCCTGGCAAAGCATGGAAGGCATAACCCAAGATTCACACATAACCTTTTGTCACAGGCCAGGAGACTATTGGTTCAGGGCACTTAAAAGAATCTTTGTACAATTATTAGTTGACTAGAAAACTAACAAAAAATAGAACCCTGTGGCTACATATGATAAAGAAAGCAAACTTTATAGAATTAGTTCAGGGGAAGACAGTAAACAAATAGCACTAACAACAAACAAAAACAAATCCTGGGAGAAGGGCAAGTCTTATTTCCAGTGTTGACACATATTATTTTAAATGCCCAGTTTTCAATTTTAAAAAATCACAATACACACAGTAAAACAAAATCATATTGCTCATGCATAGGAAGAAAGAAGGACCCAAACTATCTCTGAGGAATTCCAGAGTTAGACTTATCAAAATAAGATTCTAAATAAGCTATTATAAATATGTTCAAACTAATGAAAACATTTCTAAAGAATTGAAGGAACATATGAAATCACTCTCTGACAGAGAATATTAATTGAAATTATTTAAAAAGAAACACATAAAAATATTAATGCTGGAAAGTAAAATAGCAGAAATAAAAAAATAACTACAGAAGCTCAATATCAGATTTCAAGTGGCAGAAGATAAAATCAGTAAAATAAATATAGGTCAGTGAGATTTTCTAATCTGAGGAAAAAAAATTTTTATAATAAAGAAAATGAACAGAGTCTCAGAATCTAATGAAGCACCATTAAGTGTATCAATACATGCATACTGGGAGTCAAAGAAGAAAAGGACAAAGAGAAAGGGGAAAAAGAATATTTGCAGACATAATGAATAACAATTTCCAGAATTTGAAGCAAAATAATGCACAAATCCAGGAGGTTCAATCAACTCCATGTAGAATCGATTCAAAGAGATCCACACCTAGATCCAACATAATCAAACTGTCAAAAGACAAAGACCAACAGAGAATCTCAAATGCATCATAGAAAAATTGATTCATCACATACAAGGGATCCTCAACAACATTAAGAGCTGACAAACCATCAGACACCATGGAGGAGAGAAGGCAGTGAATATCATATTGAAAGTGCTGAAAGACATTAAAAAACTCTATAACCATCAGAACTAGCCATCAAAAATAAAAGAGAAATTAAGACATTCCCAGACAAACAAAAATTGAGAGATTCTGTTGCTATCATATGTTCCCCACAAGAAATAGCAATATGAGTCCTTTAGGCAGAAGTTATGTGTTGGAGTGGATGTAGGAAAATGGAAACACTCATACATTGCTGGTGATGATACAAAACGGTGCAACCACTTTGCAAAACAGTTTGGCAGTGCCTCAAAATATGAAACATAGAGTTACAATATAACCCAGTGATTTCACTCCAAGTTATATACCCAATAGATATAAAACATATGTCTATAGCAAATTTGTACAAGAATATTCATAGCAGCAATATTCACAATAGCCAAACTGTGAAACAAACCCAAATATCCATTAATACATGAATAGATAAAGTGTGATACAGCTACACAATAGACTATTATTTGGCAATAAAAACAAATGAAGTATTGGTACGTGCTACAATGTGGATGAACTTTTCAAAGATCACATATTGTATAATTCCATTTATATGAAATGTTCAGAAGAGGCAAATCCAAAGAAACAGAAAGTAGATTTGTGGTTGCCAGAGGCAGGAAGGAGAGGGAAAATGCGGAATAACTGCTAATGGGTATGGGGTCTTTGTGGGGTGATGGGAATATTCTAAAATTAAATAGTGGTGGTGGTTGTAGAACTCTGAATGTTCTAAAAAACCACTGAATTTCACACGTTAAAAGGTGAATTTTATAGTATGGTAATTATATCTCAATGAAGTTGCTAAAAAATAGATCTCAATCTGCTTGCTGGAATAGATGTAGAGTGACTTTAATGCATATAAATTTTTTTTTTTTTCCTGTCAGGCAACTGAAAGCTTTCCGTGGCTTCCTGAAATTGACACAGTGGAAATATCAGTTTCTGATAATAATCATTGTAAATACTTCACTACCCACCTAAGCAATAGGAAGTTTCTTCTTTGTCACTCTTCAGGGTTACCTGGTGCAGCACACACAGGTTAATAAATGTACATATATTATTAAGAGCTTAAGAAAATACATATTTTTAAAAAGTAATTTTTTCCAAAGTGTAAAATGGCATAGCAAAGTCAAGTGGTTATTAACTTTGTATTATCTGTATTATCTCTCCATCTACCCCTATTCTGATTACATACCAAATTACTGCAGCTTTAAAAATGTGTGGAAATAGGATGGGAAAATTTCAGCTTTATATGGGCGTCTGACATAATCTGCCTTCCTGGAAGAAAAAAAGCAAAGATACTTGTGTTTTGGTAAAGTAGAGGCAGAAAGAGTGTCATATATTACATAAAGGATTTAGAAACTGGAGGAAGGATCTAAGCCAAATCAAGCAAAAACTACTCCCTAAAAATTGAGAGAACCAATATGAAGATCTGAAAAGTATCACTGCTTCTGACAGAGACCTCCTATGAAAACAGAGTTAGGTTCAAACAGGAAATAAATCTTTCCATTATCATGTTCTAATTAATTTAAGAAGGAAATTCTTGTTAAGAATCCTATTCTTCCTTAAGATGAGTCATCAAAATAAAGGCAGGGGGCAAGCTGTCACAGTTTTAATCAGGATGCACAATAGAAAATGGAAACAATTGTAGAAAAAGCAATAGAAACAGTGAGTGAATGATGCATGTTTATTTCTAGGAAAAATAAAAAAGAGGTGAAATGGGTCATTGGGAGAAAAAGATTTCAAATCTGTTATGACTGAGTACAGGAAGTTTAAGTCACCAGAGTTGAACAGAGACCAGGATTAAATGGTCAGAAAGTCCAAGATTATAGTGCACTTTCCTCTTTTTTCTCTTTCATTTCTATCTCCTGAATTACTACCAAAACTCTTAGCTTGATTATGAGAACAAATTCATAGCAAAGGTATTTATAGAGACTGCCCAAGATGCTGCTTAATGTAGTATTTTTTTTATTTAAAAAGAATCTTACTTTAAATTATCTTTAACAATAGTCACTAATCTATACAGAGATTTTTAGTTTTTACATGAATCCATGATATCTAATTTTCGAGCAAATATGTGGCTTAAACAACAATATGAACCACCTAGATGTAATAGACGTGTATAGAACACTGTACACAAGATAATTCACTCTTCCATGCTGCTCATGGATTATCATCATAAAAAACTATATGTTAGGCCAGAAAATAAGCTTCAATAAATTAGAAGGATTGAAATTAGAGAAATCATGTTCTCTAAACACATATAATAAAATTAAAAATCAGTAACAGAGAAAAATTGGGAAATTTGCAAATGTGTGGAAATTAAACAACAATCTTAAATAACTAATAGACGAGCAAAGAACTAACATAAGAAATGAGAAAACAAACAAAAAGAAGAAATGAGAAAACACTAATAATTGTAAACGAAATAAAACATAGTAAATCTTAAGAATACAGCTAAAGCAGTACTTAGAAATAAATTTAAAACTGTAAGTGACTCTATTAAAAAGAGAAGGAGCATTTAAAATTGATAACATAAAATTGATAACCTAAATGAAAAGGAAGCAGAAGAAAAAAAATGATAAAGGACCAACACCATATGATCACTTTCAAAGATGCAAAAATAGCATTTGACTAAATTCAACACCTTTCATTGTAAGTAGGAATGAAAGGGAATGTCTTCAACCTGATAAAAGCCATCTATGAAAAATCCACATCTGAAATCATACTTTATAATGAGAGATTAAATCCATTCATCCTAAGTTTTGGAAGAAGACAAGTAAGTCTGCTTTTACTTCTATTCAACATTATGTTGAAGGTCAATTAAGCAAGAAAATGAAATAAAAGACTAGAAAGAAAGAACTAAAACCATCTCTATTTGCAGATGATTTTATCTTTACATAGAAAATTTTAAGGGCTCCACTAAAAAACTATTAGAACTATTTAATGTGTTTTGCAAGGTTTCAGGATATATGATCAATGTATAAGGATCAAGTGTATTTCTGTATACAATCCAAAAATAAAATTATGGAAACAATTCCATTTATAATAGCAACAAAAAATAAAATATTTAGGTATAAATTTAACAAAAGAAGTGTAAGATTTACACACTGAAAACTATAAAATATTGTTGAAAGAAATTAAAGAAGACCTACATAAATGGAAAGACATACCATGATCATGGAAAAGAAGACTTAATATTATTAAGATGGCAATATTCCCCAAATTGATCTACAAATTCAATGAAATCCCTAACAAAATCCCTGCTGCTGTTTGCAGAAATTGAAAAACTGATCCTAAAATATATATGGAAATGCAAAGGACCCATAACAACAACAACAACAACAATAAAAATACTGAAAAAAACAAAACAAAACAGAAAAGTTAGAAGACTTGTACTTTCAGATTTCAAAACTTAATACAAAGACATCAATCAAGACAATGTGATACTGGCATAAGGCTAGACCTATAGATTGATGGAATAGAGTTAAGTATTCAGAAATAAACCCTTAAATTTATGGGTCAATTGATTTTTGACAAGGTTACCAAACAATGATATTGGACACTACATACAAAAATTAACTCAGAATGGATCATAGATTTTAATGTAAGAGTTTAAGCTATGAAACTCTTAGAAGAAAACATAGGAGTAAATCTTTGTAACCTCAGATTAGACAATGATTTCTTAGATATAACACCAAAAGTACGAACTATGAAAGAAAACATAGATAAATTGGACTTCATCAAGATCAAAGCCTTCTCAAAAGACATTATCAAGAAAGTTAAAAGATAATCCACAGAATGAGAAAAAGTATTCTCAAATCATATATCTGATAAGAGACATATATCTATAATATATAAAGAACACTTATAACTTAACAATAAAAAGACAAATAACCCAATTTAAAAATTGTCAAAGAAATTGAATTCGCATTTCTGCAAAAAAAAAATGTAAATGTCCAATATGCACATGAAAAAATGCTCAACATCATTAGTCATCAGGGAATACAAATCAAAATGGCAACGAGATACCACTTCAAACCATTAGGAAGGCTAAAATCAAAAAATGGACAGTAACACATGCTGACAAGGACGTGAAAAAATGGAACACTTGTACATTGCTGTCACATATGTAAAATGGTGCAGCCATGTTGGAAAGTAATTTATGCATTCCTCAAAATGCTAAACATAGAGTTACTATAAGATCAAGCAAGACCCACTCCTGGATATATGCCAAGAGAATGGAAACGTACCTGAAAACCTACACCCAATGTTCATAGCAGCATTATTCATCACAGCCAATAGGTGGAAACAACCCACATGTCCATCAACTGATAAACTGATGAATGGACAGACAAAATGTGGTATATTTGTACACTGGATTATTATTTGTTAATAAAAGGAATCATGTGGTGATAAAAAGGAATAAAGTACTGATACATGCTACCAATGGATAAACCTTGAAAACATTACCCTAAGTAAAAGAAGACAGTCTCACATATTGTATGGTTCCATTTTATGAAATATCAGAATAGACAAAAACATAGAGACATAAAGTAGATAGTGGTTCCTAATGACTGGGGGAGAGAAAATAGGAAATGGCTGCTAACGTGTGAGAGGTTTTTGAAGGGTGATGAAAATGTTCTGAAACTATATAGTAGTGATAGTGATTGCACAACTTTTAATATAGTTAGACTGTTGAAAGGATTAATTTTATATGTAAATTATATTTCAATAAAGCTGTTGTTTAAAAAACAATTGAATTGTAGAATATAGAATAGACCTAAAAAGGAAAGAAAACTTTTATCTCTGTAAAAAAATTTTTGCTGAATACTGTATCCTTTTCAATTTTAAACTGCCATACATTTATTCACTACAGATTATTCCAATCACTGTTTGCCTATATAATTATGTCTAAGTGATTTCAAAATAAATAAATTAATTTATTCTCTTAATTCTGTTATATCAAAATCAGTTGCACCTAACCAAAATTGTCAAACCATGACCAAACAGATGTGTAAACAGACCGAAATATATTAACTTTAACGAAAAGTGCAACAAATTTATATCACTGGAAACATGATTCTGTTAAACTTAAATGTGTATTAACCAAGTTATATAACTCCTTATGTAAAGGAAGAATACAGTCACTCTAAATTTCAAAATAAAAGCATTTGCTTTGCCAAGAGCAAGGCGAAAACAGCAGCAGCAGCAGCAAAAACAATAGAAATTGTTTTGACTCTTCCTCACATTAGGTTACTTTCTTCCTTTGGAAATAATTTAACTAAAGTCTCTTTTTTAAATGTCAAAGAATGAGCTCCTAGATGTTTCTAAACTTGAAAAATAGTCATAGACAGTTTGTTTCAAGCATCAATCATGAGACTCTGCTAAGCTATCCAATAATGATCCATCTATTTTTTAGCCACCTGGGAACTGTGGGTGGTGTGGGTTCTCCATCTATCTCTTGATTATGTCCTTGGAAAGGAGTAGTAGGTGCCATGCCAATGTTCCTTTGGTATTCTCTTAGTGCCAAGTAGATCATGTTTTGTATCTCTGTCAGTCTCTTCCATTAACTCTGATGAATTTGGTCCATAGTCATTAAATAATACTGTGACATATAATGGCAGAGTTACTGCAGTGCTCACAAAACTGTGGCCAGTACAATAAAAATGTGTATCAGATGGTAGCAAGCTCTACTTTTCCTTGTTTCTCTTCTGAGTCGTACAGCATATGTATGTAATCAAGCCACAGGCAGCAAAGTGGTTATCCTCATCCCTCTCCTAGGGTTTCATTAACAAATCCCTGAATGAACCAGATTGATGGAATATTTCAATACCAATATATTTCAGCTGCAAAATTATATAGACTGAAATGCAGGATTCACAATATAACCTCATTTATTTATTTATTTTTGAACCTGCCTGGTTAATCACAAGTCTCCTTATCCCATGTTGATTAATTTAATTAGCTGCCTTTTAAATGTTACAGATTCACCCAAAGGGCTTTGAATTATGACCTTAACCTTAAAAAGCTAAACAAATAGAACAATAAATCCAACAACTCCACCACAATTTAAAAACACTTCTTTAATATTTAAAAAATTTTATTTATGTAATCCCAGAATAAAGTTAAGAGTAATTACACTGGAATATAAACGTAATTTAATTCTGAATAAGAATAAAGCAGATCAGTATAGGAAACACATTTTTTCTTCCCATTCTAGATTTGTTAAAAATTCAAATGTAGATTTATTTTTAAATTTTGTAGGAGACTAACTTTAGAACAAAGATTAAAAGATCCTGTGACTCCACATGTAAAATACTGTAATAATAATAAAAAAAAAAACATAGAAAGCTATCCATAGCCTTACCAAATCCCGCAATCATCAACAGATATTGACTCATTCATTCACTGACATATTCACTGACTCATTCATTCATTGACATATTCACTCATTCATTCAATTGCTCACTAATTAAATTCAATAATCATTTGTTGGGTGACTATTATGTCAGATACTATTCATGGGTCACTTTGAACATCAACTGTAGGATCTATTTCATAATATTGATGATAGTTAACATTTGAGTGCTTCTATGTGGCAGGCACTGTCCAGCGCTATCCCCTTCTTATAGATAATGAAACTGAAACCCAGCGTGGCTAAGTCACTTGCCCAAGGCCACACACCTGGAAATGCGAAGCTGCAATTCTAATGGAGGCAATCTAGCTCTGAAGCCCTCCCACTTCACCACCAGGCTGTTCTGCCCTCAGACTAAACCCACTGCATTTCTCTCTCTCTCTTTAGTTATAGCAACATTCATCACTTTGGGTCTACACATCTTTTTGTTTGTTTCTTTACAGTTTTAGACTTTTCCTTCCTATTTTTCTTCTCAACCCTTTGTTGTTGGCTGAAGCCTCCCTATTTCCAAGTCACGTTAATATCAGACACATCACAGAACCCAGAACCTGGATGGTGCTGTCATTATCTGAATCTGTTTCCTCATTTTTTATGAGGATCTTGAGACTCCCAAATGTTAAGAGGCTTATGCAATTCTCAGACTGGTCTACTGAGTCATCAGTGATTTGACCCATTTGAGCAACTAGCTAAAGATACTCATCTTATTATTCCTTCTTTAATGATGTCTCTAGAAAAGTGTACAATTTCCAAAGGGTTATGATCCTATTAGTCACACACCTCAAACTGTCATGCTTCTTTTCTAAAATAAAAAGCAAGAGATACTATAATCCCCACGGCAAACATGCTTCATAACAAAAAAAAGATTTTCAGGAACTTGGTGGAAACTCAATTTATCAAAAAATAGGCAATGCTTTGTACTGTAAAGCTCCTGTATTTTTAATCAATGAAAGCAAATTTGCTTTTTGTTTACATGTGAAAAAGTAACACAGTAGTAGCTATTAAATTAAGAATCATAATAGTTACAAATATATTGGGTATTTAATTTTGCCACAAATTTACAAATAGTTAATAAATATCTGTTCCCTTCCTTCATTTTTATGTACTCCTCTTTTTGTTGGAAATGGGAATGGATTTTTAAAAATGTAATACTCTTTAACTTATTCGGAGAATTTAAGATTAACGCTATTAATATCATACATTCTTACGGCAGGAGATAAGAATCTTTACATGTGTTATCTTAACCCCACAATAACCTGTTGGCACAGAAGGAACCTAGGGTTCACAGATGGTCAGTGACCCATATAAGGTCAACCTTCCAGGGAGTAGCAGAGCCAAGTATTGCACACACTTTTTCGGACTTTAAGCTGGTGCACTTGCTATTTTGTTGTTTTATCTCTAAGTCCATGAGAGAAGGGAGAAGTCATAAGGTCATCTCTGTGGCTTCCTTCCTCTCGGTGAAGTGGTTGAGTACATGAGAATTATGAAAATGCAAGGCAACAAATGAAAAAAATAAACAAATGGGATTATATCAAACCAAAAAGCTTCTGCACAGCAAAAGAAACAATTAACAGAGGGAAAAGACAACCTACAGAATGGGAGAAATTATTCACAAACTATGCATCTGACAAATAATCTGAAATTATTCACAAACTATGCATCTGATTAATATCCAGAATATACAAGGGACTCAAACGACCTAACAGTAAAAACATAAGTAACCAAATTAAAAAATGGGCAAAGGAGCTAAATAGGCAT
>NW_007729711.1:178435-181122 GCF_000696425.1 Galeopterus variegatus
AATTGGAACCAATCTAAATGTCCATCGACAGATGACTGGATAAGGAAAATGTGGTATATGTGCATAATAGAATACTACTCTGCCATAAAAAGGAATGAAATTCTGTCATTTGCAACAACATGGACAAACATAGAGAAAATTATGTTAAATGAAATAAACCAGGTACAGAAAGAAATACCACATCCTCACTCATGGTGGGAGCCAAAATAGAAATAAACAAAAAGAAAGAAAAAAGAAAGATACAATAATCTCAATAATTTCTTGAATTTTAAAAAGCAGAGAACAGTACTGAGACCACCAGAGGTGAGAAAGGAGGAGGGAGAGAAGGGTTAGGGAGAAATTGGCAAAGGGCCACAAAAAATGTTTACATGGCATAATGATAAAATAAAAAATAAAATAAAGTAAAATAATTACCAAAATGCAGATCCCTGTGTTCTTTGTTACTAAATATCAGAATTGGGACAAAGGAATATGCATAATTTTAATAGTCAATCTGTTGATTCAATTNAATATCAGAATTGGGACAAAGGAATATGCATAATTTTAATAGTCAATCTGTTGATTCAATTATGAGTTCAAAGACCAAAAACTAAAAATATTCTTGTATGCTAATTCTACCTTAATTTTATGTTGGCAAATTACAGGAGTTATTAGATGAGGAATATTATGGACAAACTTTGAACTCTTGAGTAAATTCTAGGAAAGCTGCTGAACTAGAGTGAGAGGAGTAATTTAATTGCCAAGACTGCATTTCAGATGTAAGTGGCTCTCTACAAACATGTTTTCTATTCTTACTACACTGGTTTCTTTCTTTTTCTTTCTTAACATTCCAATCTAGGCTGAAAATTTGAAAGCAGTTTTCTTCATAATATTTTCCATCCCTACCCAAACCCCAACATTTGGGAAAAAAAATGTCTGCTTATGTTATTTTTGACACTTCTAATCTTTGTCTCCGAAGTAAATTGGCAGTGGAAAAGGAATAAAATGGAAATTTTCAAAATTCAATAATCAAGTTAAATTTAACTTCTGTCCTAGAATGTGGCAAACAATTTTCAGAATTCTTCCTAAGCCATTCATTTTCTTAATAGAAGATTTATTTTTAGCTGTAATTAGTAATTTAGAAATGTTTCCTTTTTCTAAAAAGTGGTCATCTTTGAAATTTAGCTCTTAAGCTTACACCTACTGTGATTACATCCAGAAGCAGATTGGAGTCTTATTAAATTCTGTAATTACTTCTTTATACATCTTACATTCTTTTGTTAAATTATTAGCCTTGAAATTGAGAATATGATTCTAAACTGTAATTTTTGTGTACACAGAACATCTTTATTGCTGACCTGTAGTCACTATACTGAAATCTGCTATAATCAACTGACTATTGTTACTCAGAAATGATTAGGCTGCTTTCAACACTTAGACAGAATAAGCTCCTTAAGGTGAATGTCTGTGTCTGATTCATCTGTGTCGTGGCCCCAGCATGTTGCATACCTACAGATTATCAATAATTAGTTTCTCTGATAAGAGTTTTGGAGACATGCAGACAATCAGATTCTGAATCTTTCACTTATTCATTTTCTCACTTTAGGCAAATTAGTCAACCTCTCATTTGCTTCACCGGTAAAGCAGGAACAGGAAAAACACAGTCTCGTACAGTTAGTTTGAGAACTGAATGAGAACATGTATATAAAGCACTTCACATGCTGTTGAAATTACACTAAGTGCTCAAATGAAGTTAAGTAGTTTTATATACATAAATATGCTATATATATATATATATATATCACATACATATATGTATGAGAGTAATTCAAAAAGTTTGTGGAAAGATTTTATTATCTTTCAATTCCATTTTTCTGCAAACTTTTTGAAGTACCCTCATATATATTCATACAAAGGAATACTATAATATCATAAAAGAGAAAGTGCTTTACGTAGTGATGGAATTTACTACAAGAAATGCTGTTATCTAAAAAGCCAAAAAAACAACAATAACAAAATATACTGCAGAATATATATATACATAAACTTGCTGGGGAGGCCATACAGAAGAATCAGCCACAGAATCTCACCGTAAGGAGCTTATTGTCTGTAAGCATTAGAAACAGTCTAATTATTTCTGAGTAACAGTAAGTCAATATAGTATAGATAAGAAATAAGTTACTATAGAGTCCAATGCAGGGTCCATTCAAAAATCACCAGTTTGTTTCTTATATGCGCCGTGCATCTATAAATGATTTTTTTAAAAAAATTTCAAGAGGATCTTACTTAATGATTTTTAAACAATAAATCAGCTTTTGTTTGTATTTAATAGTACAAAGAGGGAGGCCCACAGCAAGGATGTTTTGCTTAAGCAACCATGAATTTATACTTGAATCTTCTTAGAGAACTGCAAATGAATTCTATCTGCGATAGAAGAAAAATTCCAATAAGAAGATATCCCATTCTTTTTATGACCATGGTTAGTTTTACAATAGATTCCTTTCATGTTGGGACTGAGAAATGATGTTACTTATCAAAACTGAGCAGAAAAAATAGGTTCAATATAATTAATAAAATATTCTTTAATTACGGGTTTCTGGGTGGGACAGGAAACTGCTTTTTGTAAACATCAAAGACTTTATTTTTTAAAAAATAGAGTATATTAAGTTAATTATCGTATGTCTGAAACACTTTACTCGCTCTTGGAA
>NW_007729711.1:181217-190579 GCF_000696425.1 Galeopterus variegatus
AGAAAAAATAGGTTCAATATAATTAATAAAATATTCTTTAATTACGGGTTTCTGGGTGGGACGGGAAACTGCTTTTTGTAAACATCAAAGACTTTATTTTTTAAAAAATAGAGTATATTAAGTTAATTATCGTATGTCTGAAACACTTTACTCGCTCTTGGAAGTAGTTTAATCAATTCTGTGTTGATTTAACCCTAAAAACATTACAGGACAGGGAAAGATTCCTTAAGCAAGATACAAATATACCCGAAAGGGCAGATATTTTTACATATGACTATATCAAATTAATAAATTCCCATATTGAAAAGGGTACCAAAATCAAAATTAAAATATTAAAATATATTAATTCACATTAAGCCCTTAGGACCATGCCTGACATATTGCAAGGATTCAATATATGTTGATAATATCGGGTATTTTTTGATAATGGAATTGGAAATGTAAACTTATAGGAAAGCAAAATTACACCTTTCTTCAATAATATTTAATTGAACTATATGTACAGAAAAGTACACAAATTCTAAGTATACAGCTTAATGAATTTCTATAAAGTGAGCACACCTGCCCAGATCAAGAAATAGAGCATTGTCATATTCCAGAAGCCAGCGCTTGCCTCCGCCCAATTACCCCCTCCCAATTACCCCCTCCCTCTTTCCCAGAGGTAGTCACTACCTTAGTGTCTAACATCACAGTTCAGTTTTACCTAGTTTAGAATTCTATATAAATGGAATCACACAATATATGAGTATATTTACATTGGTTTTATATTCTGTGTTAAAATTTCCCACAAACTCAGCAGCTTAAAAAAATCCAAATTTATTATGTTGCAGTTTCCTTGAGTCAAAAGTCCTGCATGAGTCTCTGCTTAGGGTTTCACACAACAGAAATCTGCCCAGATTTATAGGTTCTGAGGCTGACCCACATTAAGATTAAAGTGGAAGTGTTCCAGGAGCCCATAGAGATTTGCCAAAAATAAAAGCATTTATTTTAGGTTGAATCTATTATAGGGCAGTATTTTTCAGAACACTGTTAGAGCAGACTTTTTATAGACCATAAAATTTGTTGTGTGTGTGTGTATATATATATACATACACACATGCAAGCACACGCTCATTTTATACACACACACATACACACGTTAGGAAAACAATTCTGAAAGACTTGAAATTGACCAAAAATATTTTCCTCTAGCATGCCCTTCCATGTTTTCTCATTCTTTCATTGTCTCTTTACCATTTTTCAACCCTATAAATTGGTAGTAACTGATAATAATGATAAAATTCTTTTTCATAAAAGTGCAAATTAGTTGTATTAAATAGAATGAGATTACTGCTTGTACCCTTCCATGTTTTCTCATTCTTTCATTGTCTCTTTACCATTTTTCAACCCTATAAATTGGTAGTAACTGATAACAATGCTAAAATTCTTTTTCATAAAAGTGCAAATTAGTTGTATTAAATAGAATGAGATTACTGCTTGTGAATAGACCCTTTGTGCATTTGTTCGTAAAATGTATTTCACCATTCCTTACTTTCTTGTGTATGTATTGTTCTTTGAATGGTCCTTTGAAATTGGATGCAGCATCTTACTGATCCCATCATCAGTTAATGAGTTAAATAAAATCTTTGACATGTGTTCATTTCATAGTTGTAGGAGTTATAATTTTACCTTTTTTAAAGAAATCTATTCTTTTTACATAATTTATAATATTTTAATTATTGTGTATCATGTATATGTCTATTTTATAGAAGCTAGAACAAATTTACTGTGTAAATAGATTCAAAGATTTGTGATTTAAGATATATTTTTAGTCATTTCTATGATTTATTTGATCCTGAGTCCTTAATCAGGAATGGAATTGACCATTCTGTTACTATTCCAATGGATGGCAGTCTGTTTTACAAGATTCATCTATAATGCTGCAAAAGTATACATTTAATCATATAATTTGATTTCCTAATTCTCTTTAATAATATCCTATTGTTCTTGTGATAGAGCCCCAGGTCCTTAACCAGACCCATTCTTCTCTTCTGAAATTTTTCCACACTATAGAAATGTTGGTCTTTTTTCAGTCCCTCAAACACATGTGTGTTCCTGAATTCAGCATCTTTGCACATGCTATTGGCTCTACCTGGAAAACCTTTCTCTACTACTTACACCTCTCCTTGTCAGTCCTTCCTGTCCCCTACCCTCACTTCTTTTCTCTTCCTTTCCCTTCCCTTTCTTTCCTTTCCTTTCCCCCCAACCTCCAGCTTTATTCATTCCTATTCAACCTTCAGATTTCAACTCAAATTTCTCTCCTTAAGGCAATTTTTTAAAATTCTACCCCAGTAAATCAGGTCACTTTGTTATTCACTTAGCACCAACTTTTCTTAACATTTAGCCTAGTTTGTAATTAGGCACTCTTTTTTTTTACTAATTTAAGTAAGGTCCAGGACTGTTTTGCTCACTTGTATATATGCAACTACTTCTGGTTAAACAAAACAAAGCAAAACAAAACAAAACAAAAACCCCAAAACCTGACATGTAGTGTGCAGTCAATAACTACTCCACTACATTGTCATGTCATGAGGCTCCACTACATTTTCTTTGCCATGAGGTCAAAAATATGAAATTGCCATTGCCACCAGTTTCTGGTAACTTCTAATCTACTTCTGCCTCTGAAAATTTTTTTTCTCTTTTCAATCTATTTTTTTCTTAATTGACCCATGATCGTTGTATATAATTATGGAGTACAATATGGTTTTGGGGTCCATTTATACAGCTTGTAATGATCAAATCAACGTGTTTAGCATATTGACAACCTTAAACATTTGTCACTTTTTTGTACTGGGAACATTCAAAATCCTCTCAATTAGCTACCTGAAGTTATACAGTAATTGGTTGTTGACTTTAGTTTCCCTGTACTGCTATAGAACACTAGATCTTATTCTTCCTATCTCTACAATTTTGTATTTATTAACCACCATCTCCCCATCCTCCCACTCCCTCCCTTTACCAGTCCTAGTAACCAGTATTCTACTGTCTACTTCTGTGAGATCAACTTTTTTAGCCTCCACATATGAGAATAAACGTGTCATTTCTATTTCTGTAGCTGGCTTATTTCACTTAACATAATTTTCTCCAAGCTCATACATGTTGCTGCAAATGGCAGAATTTAATTCTTTTTTATGGCTGAGTAGTATTCCATTATGTATATAAACCATATTTTATTTATCCAATCATCTGTTGATGGATGCTTAGGTTTGTTCCAGTCTTGGGTATTGTGAATAGAGCTGTGATAAACATGGAAGTGCAGGGATGCTTTCGACATGCTGATGTCCTTTCCTTTGGATATGTTTCCAGTAGTGGGATTACTGGATTGTATGATAGCTCTATCTGTAGTGTTTTGAGAAAGTATACTGTTTTCCATAATGACTGTACTAATTTACAATACCACCAACGATGTATAACAGTCTCTGTTTCTCTGCAATCCTTGCCAGCATTTATTTTCTGTCTTTTTTTAATAGCCAGTCTAACTAGGCTAAGATGATGTCTCATAGGGGTTTTGATTGCATCTCTCTGATGATTAGTGATGTTGAATATTTTTTCATATATCTGTTGGCCATTTGTACGTTTCCTTTTGAGAAATTTGTATTCAGCTCATTTGCCCATTTTTAAATCTGATAATTTGGTTTTCTTACTGTTGAGTTGTTTAAGTTCCTTGTATATTCTGGATATTAATCTCTTATTGGATGCATAGTTTGCAAATATTTTCTCCCATTCTGCAGGTTGAGGAGACCAACTTTAAACCAGGAAAAATAGTATATTCAGAACAAGCATATATAATTAAGAAAACAAATATCTATATATTTTTAAAAAGATCAGTATAGATAGGGAAACTTTCCTTACATGATTTTTAAATACGGTTCTGAGTAATGATGCAACCTGGGACTCACTGCTATTCATTTTTATAGTTTGGAAAATTCTCTAAAAATAAAGCTGCAAAGATTATGTGTATTTTACAGTTGGCTATGTTGTTATGGGTTACTCTATAATTATAGTACTTACAAATTCATTAACAATGTAAAATACCTATATGTCTTTCTCTCTGTTATGTCTTTATACTGAAATGTAATAGAAAGTTTTTAATGCTTCAATAGTGAGTGAAGCTAGGCAAAGTTAATTTTTTTAGAAAGGTTAAAAAACCGAAATGGCCCTTTAAAACAAAAATATTTGCCAGTCTTGAAACAACATTTGTTTTACTGAATGCAAGTATCATGAGTTCTCAGGTAGAGTACATTAAGTTTGAGAAGTCTACTAATGATATGTGTCAAAGACTACTAATTGTCCACTATATAGTCTTGCTTAAGATATTAACTGTCCACTAAATATACTTCTTTTCATTCTATAATCTGAGTTCTTGCTGGTAAATAGTTGCCTACTCAGGGGTTTCACTTTCTAGCCCCTGTTTCATCCAGGTGAGGCCATTTCATTAGTTCTGGCGAGTAGGATGTGAGATATGATGCTATGTGTCTCTTCCAGGCCAAGCATCTTTCTCTCCCTGGAGCCCCATGTGACCCCATCAGGCAACTTTTCACCTTATAAGTTGTGTGTGTCACTTGTGGCACAGACATCCATGTTGCTTTCTAGTGTTTGCTATCTATAATTGTTGGCCATTTTATGTGTTAAAAAAATAATTTTTAGAATAAAGGTAAAATTATGACTCTCATACAGACGTAAAATTGAACACTTGGTAAAAATTGTATTTTATTCATTCAGTGAGGGAAATGTGTAGATGCTATAATCAGTTCAAAGGAAAAGTCAAAAAAAGTATGTATATGAAGTAAAGGAAATGCTGAAATCAATTGAACAAGGAGGCAGAATTGTTTCTAGGTGGAGAGGAAGGAGGCTAAAAAAGTCAATTAAATCTCTAACAGACAGAACAGAATTTATGTGTTTATCATTTACTACAATTTAAGAATTATAAAGCAGCTCAAAGACAATGAAAGGCTGGAATCAGATATCCTGGAAGGATGTTTTCTATACAGCAATGTACGGGTTTTCATTGAAACACAAATTACTTCCTGCATGTGAAAAGAAATGAATCAGAAGCCAACCTGCTGTTTCATGCTCTTATATAAACCATGTAGCAACAGCTTACACTTACATGTTTAAAAAAATTTACTTTAACTTGTCTTTATTTTAAATATATTGTCTTGTTATTAGATGTATTAATAAAGTAACACATATAATACTAAATTACATGGGGTTTTTTTTCTGTTTTTCTATATAGTTTATTTTCATTTTGATCTTCTGGATTTTAGTTTATATATTTTTTAAAAATTCTGAGAAGAAGTTGAAACGGTTTTGGCAGACTGCCAAAAGGATCCATGGGAAAAAAAGATTAAGAACCTCTCCTCTTAGGGAAAATAATAGGAAAGGATGTTTGTAATGTGAGTTGGTTGTTCTTGGCTGTGTTTATCATGGTATTTAAAGAAAGGGACATGCTTAGATAGGAATTGGTCAATTTGCAAGCAGAATTGAAAGTGAATAGAGTCCAGAGAGTTTGGAACTTCCAGAATTGGAAAAAATCTACTGCTGCAGACACCAGTCTTATAATTGAAAAAGTCTGAGCAATGGAGACATTAAATATATGATTTGCCATTCAATCATGTGGTTTTGAATTGCCTCAAAGTAGACACTGTCAAGTTAAAAGAAAGAAGCGTTGGGTAAGAAAAAAATAAATAAAGCTGACCTGAGAAGTACTATCTAAAAAAGAAATTTGGATATTGTGATGGTACATGGAACTGGAAACAAACAAGTCAGAAGCCTACAAAGTTTTGAGAAATTGTATTGCTAACAAAACCAGTAGCCTATCTTTGACTCATTAAGCCTTCAAACAGCCATTGGGCTCTCAAACTTCAGTGAATAGGAAAAAGGTTTCAAAAGAAGTGCGCCTTTAAGAATGTGCCATATCCCTAAATCTGCTTCAGATGTGGCCATCAAGAGAACATCAAGAGGGAACATCTCAGAAGTTAGTTCTGGGCCATCGAGACAGGGGCCATAGAGAGCAATGAACAAATGAGTTCTTTCCAGAAAGCAGAATTAGAGTCTAATTAAGAAATTTCTCCCCTGACCTGGGTAAAGGAACTCACAGTACCTGACCTTCAGGTTTTCATCGTGACTGGGGACCAGTGACCACTGTGCTTCCCAAGCTTCCCTTTTCAGAAAGTGAGGTTTTGTTGCATTATTTTTTTGTCCCTGTTCTACCACCATGTATGGATGTTGTCAGGTTAAGCGGTAGAGTAGACAGACATCATGTTTCAAGAGCATGAGGAACCATATCCATTGCTGCTGGAGAGACTCATCCATCACCAAGAGATCTCAGACTCTTCTCTGGGTTGCAGTAGCTACATGAAACTTTTGATCATCTCCCTCAAAAAAGCCAATGATTGTATTTTGCGTAAGAGAAGAATGAGTTTGGATGTTTATTTGGTGGCAATAAAGGTAGAGTGTGGCAGAGATGGCTAGCTGACTATCAAAGATTTATACTCCCCTTGGTATAGCATAGTCATTGCTGGTGAGCGACTTTTCAGCCAGAGATAGTATTTCCCAGCTTGTATTGCATCCATGTGGGGCCATATGACTGCTTCTCACCAATGGAACAGTAGTAAACGTGTTATGTGTCATTCTGTGCAGAGGAGACAGAGATATGCATATGTTTTACCCACCCTTGTTTTCCCATCAACTGCACGCAGAATATCCTCAGGCCCTAGATTAGAGGAGAAACAAGAAAGAAGGAGTCTGAGACATACGTTAAGGAAGAAGGAAGGATGTCTTTGGAACCTCCCAATAATGCAACATTTCTGTGAATGAGGAATAAACTTTCATCTTTATATTAAACCACCTGAAATTTGGAAGTTTAGTTTGCTAAAGCAGCTAATATTACCCCAACTAATAAACAGATTCCAGGCAGGCAGTTTGATATGAGTCTACAGCTCAGAGCAGAGGTTAAGGCAAGAGACCAAAAAATAGAAATTAACAGATAAAATGTTTTTAAAGTCATGCAACTAGATATCACTTAAAAAGAGTGTGCATTTAGAGATGAGAACTAGACTCAAGGTTCAGCTTTGAGAATTCCAATATAAGAGGTTAGTTAGGGACGTTGACATCTGCAAAGCGTCCTGGGACTGCATATGAAGCAGAAAACAAAAAGAAAAACAAAAGAGAATTGTGTTCTAGAAGCAGAGAATAAATTATTTCAAGAAGCAGAGAATAGTAAATGATGTTCAGTACTGCTGAGAACCCAATTAAGGTAGAACTAGTCAATAGCCTATTGAATTTATTAACTTTGAAAACCCCTCGAGACCTTGACAAAAACAATGTTAGTTAATTTGATGGGAACAGAAGCCAATTAGAGTAGATTCAAGAACAATGAGAAGGCAGGACATGAAGAAAAGTAAAAGGGAGCAGACAAACAGGATAGAAGGCAAAGAAGGATTAGTGGAGTCAAGCGAAGATAGTGTTGAGGTAGCACACACGTGCTAAAGAACGTAGGGAGGATCCACAAATAGGGAGAAGTTGCTGCAGGAGAAAGAGGCAAAGGAAGATGAGACAGAATCCAGAGCATTATGGAGGGGTTGGCCTTTTCAGAAGATCAGAAACACTTATCCCTTGTAGTAGAAAGATACATATAATACGGATATGAATGCATGTGGGTTTATTGGTTTATCTATTATATCTGGTTTTGAGTATTTTTACAATAAAATGTGAAGAGGGGTTATCACTAAAGGCAGTGAAAAAAAGGTACAAGAGGTTTGAAGAGAAGTTATAAAATAGTCATTTCAGAAAGGATAAAAGTGAGGGGCCGGCCCGTTGCTCACTGGCTGAGCGTGGTGCTGACAACACCAAGTCAAGGGTTAAGACCCCCTTACCAGTCATCTTAAAAAAAAAAAAAAAAAGAAAGGATAAAAGTGAAACTTCTAGCTAAATGTAAAAGGATTTCTGGGCACTTTTGAATACAATTGGAGGGCTTTAGTTTTGATTTTTATAGCATGTTTAATCATTCAATCACAAGATAGGTGAGTATATGCTTTTTTTTTTTCTGTCATGATCTGGTACAAATGGAGAAAAGACTGCTGCGTTCAAAAATGGATAGAATTTTTATTTTCCAGTGTGTATATAAGAGAGAGAAAGTGAAAGTTTTGGGGGGGTTTGTATGAGAATATGATGACAATTGACCATGAGTAAAAAGGAAACTGAAGTAAAAAGGGAGAAGTGATACTGAAAGGGTAGATTAGCTGAGATCTAAGAATTGGGGCAGATTGGACTATTAGAGTAATTGAGCTGGTAGAAGTTGCCAGAGCTAGGCGAACAGCAGAATGTGAAATGCTTGAACCAAAATTTCTGTGATGCTGTCACTACCAGTAATGGCGGAGCCTAGGGTAGAGTAGAATTGCAGAAATGGCTGGCCAGGCTGAGGGAGAAAATTGAAGACAGTGAGAACAAAGAACTGAGGGGCCAACACTTTCACCCTGGGAATGATCAGTATAAAAGACGAGGATTTCAAGTTTTCCGTGAATGAAGGACGATAACACAGAAAATGGTGTATGATAGAAATGAGGAGATTTGGTGGGTGGTATATCAAAGTAGATAACCTTCAAAGAAGCTATGGTTTTTCAAAAAGGAAAGTAGAAGTAAGAAAAAAGTTTACTCACTCCCATATCCTGACCTTAAGGCACATGCGCAAAAGAGATCAAGACATGCTTTGCATTTTGAGTATTGTCCTTCATAAACATGTGATTCAAAACTAAACAGGGTGGAATAAAATTTTAACTTAAATTTTTCTCCCAAAATTCCTTGTTTTGCACCCTGTGTCCTTCCCCACATTTCAGGTTGCTTGAGAAGTGCATCTTACCTCAAAAAATGGATGCTACCATAGAAACAGAAAACCAAGAATTATTTTTTTTGCATTATAATGTATTTTACAAACTGATGTATGTAAATTATCTTGAAAGAAAAGGCTTTGATTTGAAAATACTGAGCATCTCAGATTAACAACAAGAAGATTTGGAAAATTGTGTCATAATGTTAGAGTCTCATTTCTGCCTTAGACTTGGTTAAAGTTTTCACAGGCAGGGACTTTTATTTCTGGTGATAAAGAGTTTAAATATTCAGAGAAACCTTTTCAGTATAGCACATATAAAATGTTAGATATATTTTTGAAATATTCTTTTTAGCAAAAAAAAAAGAAAGAAAACTTCTATGGAATAAAAACAATAAAAAAGCAACAATCCATAGGGCACATGGAAGTTAAAGCTGGCAATTGTCTTGAATATAACTGGTAATTTCCTTACTTCTTTTTTCCTTCCTTCCTTCCT
>NW_007729711.1:191457-192759 GCF_000696425.1 Galeopterus variegatus
TGCAGTTATTCTAATTCTTCTATTTCTTTTGAAGTGCCTCCTATGAACTTCTTTTATATGAAGATATTAGGAAATGATGAAACTTTCACCACTGGTAACAGCTGCTCCAATATTCTGCCATCTCATTTTATAATTTTATTTTTGCCACATATGTTCAGTGGACTGGAGGGTTTTGTTTTATTCATCCTCTTTTGGGTATGTATCTCGCTGTTTTCATCTTTGATTCAAGTGTTTCTTTTATGTGGAGGTTTTATATCTGTATATTTACCATGCAAAAAGTGTTATGCATTATTATTTATGTGAGTACATTCTTGGAAGCACCTTCACCTTATTCTCTAGGATATATTTCTAATACATAGGGAATTTATTATATTTCCCTAATGTTAAAAATTATAAAATGATTAAAAGCATTATGTTTACACATTCTAAATTTCTGTTATTCTAATACCTATTATGTTAATTAATTTCAAAACAGTAAAATTTCAGACTATAATTGCAAATACCCTAAAGCCCAAGAACAGACTCCTGCATTTAATGGAACCTAGTTGAAATTGCCTATTGAAATAGATGTCTCCTGCAACTGAAGAGCACTACAGAATTCCCTTCTGGGGGAAGAGGAAAGGAGTCAAATATCTTATATAATTTTTTTCAAGTTCTACAATATATGGTAGGTCACTGCAAGCTGAGTTTATAAAGAAAGAACCCAGGTGCTTTTCAGATTTCATTTAAACATTTATTAAGAGCAAAATAAGAAGATAGAGAAGCTCAAGGATGACATTTTTGCTGCATGAGCAGAAAGCACTGAAGAGAATGATGGGTGGTTTAAAAGCATTTTCCAGTTAGATACTGAGATTGATTAGACTATTGTTCCCCAAATATTTATTTCTTAACCCCCTTCCTCCTTAAGAAGAGGATACCTCCCCACCCTTTTAAATGTTGGCTTTCTCCATGTGACTTGTTTTGGTCCATGGCACGTGGGTGGAAGTGACAGTGTACAAGTATTATTCAGTATTATTTCAGATCTGAAGTGTCATTGTCTATTTCCACTTATTCCTCTGGGCGATTCAGACCTCTCCCAAAGTGGCCACTACTACTCTTTTCTGAGCCCCAGAATGAAGATTCATAGAGTGAAGCCACCTCTCATGGAGAGCCACAGAAGTTAACCCACATGGTCTTATGTGTGAAAATAAATATTTATTGTTATATGATTATAAGATTGCTTTATGTGCAGCTGAAACTGACTAATACAGATACCCGATGACTATAGGAATTAATAAGAATGCTCAGTGTTTAATCCCCACA
>NW_007729711.1:193473-200300 GCF_000696425.1 Galeopterus variegatus
CTAATACAGATACCCGATGACTATAGGAATTAATAAGAATGCTCAGTGTTTAATCCCCACACCCCTGATCCTTGGATCCTTTCAGCTATAACTAAACCCCTCCAATATCGGGGTTGAATAGATGCTAACATTTTCTTAATATTTATTTTTCTACTAAACAGCTGCCCATTCATTGTTCTCCAATTCTGGTCTCCTCAGACCAATAACTATTGTTCAAGGTGTGTTTTTATATTTGCTGAAGTTCTATATTTCTGGGGATATTTGTATTTTAGTGAAGGGACCCAGCTAAGATAACTTAACTTAGATCATATATATTTGGATCAACTGATTAACCTAAATGAGAGAAAACAAAGAATAAACATGATGAATACTTAAATAGAAAAATGAATAATTTAAACCTAAACATACCAGTTATTAACTTAAATAAAAATAAACTAATTTCTGTAATTAAAAGATAAGGATTATCATATTGGACAACAACAACAACAAAACCAACTATATGCTGCTTACAAGAGATTCATGTAAATTATAAGGATACTGAAAGGTTAAGAAAAAAAGAATTGAAAAGATATGCCATGTAAACGTTACCTAAAAGAAAATTTGTGTAGCTATATTAAAATCAAGCTATTAGACTTTCAGGCAAAACCTATAAAACATTAGTACAAATAAAGAGGAGATAAGCATAGATGTATCAATAATTATTATAAAACAAGAGTAATTAATATGATGTGGTATTGATGTAACATACATATGGACAATGAAACAAAAAAAAGATTACTCAAAGAGATCCACTCATATATGATACCTAATTTATGATTTAAATGGCACTCCTGAGAAGGAAAATCAACAGCACATGATGAAACCAAATTTTAATTTTCTGACAATATGTGTAAAAAATTTACAAAAGAAGGAAGTTTAAACTCTTAATATATGATCTCTAAACCTAACTGAAAAAGATTAAATATTCCCCTATATTAAAACTTGAACTAAAACCATTTTCCCCTTAAAATCCTAAATTGTTCTGGCAGCCAGGAGGAATTCAGCTGGGTTTCAAGGCGAAGGCGATGGTTGGAAATCCAGGCAGGTGATCAATACAGTATTAGAGGTTTAGTGGTGAAACGAGGCTCATGAGTCTGAGGTTCAGGGATAAGGCACAGGATTCAGGCAGGACCAAAATGCACAGTTGCACAGTCTGTGAACTACACAAAGTGGTCTAGCAAGGGAGTCAAATAAGGGCGAAATTCCAGTCCTGTGAGTCTTAAGCCCTAGCTGTTGTTTCCCAGTGAGGATATCTTTTCCTTATTCACAAACAAATATTTTATAGAATGGTGTTAGCTCTGCAATAAGGGCAATTAACAACAATGAGACATGGCCCCAATCTTGGTAGACAAATGGGTAGTGCTTTGAGCTTGATTGTAGAAAGAAGGCAACAGCTAGATTACTTAACTTTGGACATAATATCAAAATGACAGCAAGGTTGACCTGGTTTTTGAGTCCTTTGGGCTTTCAGATCTCCCTTCTTAATTACTTCTGACTATGGACAGGTTTGCTCCTAAGTCCCTGGGCAAGGGCAAAACTGCAGGTAGGAGTCCAATGGCTTCAGGACAAGTACTAAGGGAACGGAGAGAGTATATAACCAGGGAGGTCATCACGTCAGCATTCTAGTTTGCATTCACTCTAAAACTCCAGATTAATGCAAGTTTTCTCACTTGTCTGTTAAACTAACCAGTGACTGATTTTCCTAAATCTGATGTTTGCATCATATCTATCCTTCTAATCGGTGCCATATCACATCTGCCCAAGCACGTTACTCTCTTGTTGGAAACTCTTTGCTGCTTCCCCAGTGTGTACGAAATAAATCTTAAGGTGGTTTACAGATACTTTTATGACATGATACATTTCTACTTCTTAAATTCTATTTTGCTCTTCTCTCTACATGTCAAGTTATACTCTGTAACCCCAAACCAATTGTTCCCAGAATTTTCTAAGTAGCTCTATTTTCCTGGAATGCCAAGATTGCTGCCCACTAATTCGGGTAGCATCATCTCCAGCAAAATCTTACCCGATGTCCCTCCTTTTGTGTTCTCCTACGACCCATCCATATCTTCATCATTGCTTTCAGATTTACTTATTCATTCTTCAAGTATTTATACAATGTCCACTACGTCATAGTCGCTATACTCAAAGCTGGAGATAACAGAGATAGACAAAATAGGCAAAGCCCTTGAGCTAGGGCTCCTCTCAGTTCAGTGGAGAAAGCTGGCAATGAAGTTACAGCCATGTGTGATGAGTGCTGCAGTAGCACAAGGTCTGATTATTATCTAGCTTTTGCTTTTCCCCCCACTAAACTATGAATTCTCTTTTATTGACTTCTGTATCTCTAATATCTAGCATACTATAAGTAAGCACTTTGTAATTGAAAAATGCTTGTTAAATGATACTATTTTCCAACTGTATATAAATTTAACTACTCTGCCTCCATCAAATGCTTCCAGTACATCCTCCTTACAAAGTATTCTTATTAATAGTTGGGTCAGTCTTCTCACTGCCTGCTCATTCACTTTCTGTTGATGATGTTGTCTCCCGCTCACAACTCTTCAAAGGCTTTTAATTGCTTTAGAATAAAATATAAATTTCTTAGGTTGGTTTAAAAAGCTCTTTGTTTTCTCGATCCCAGTGATCTTACAATCTCATTTCTTTCCATTGACCTCTCTTGCTCTAATCATGCTTGCCTCAACTATTCCTCGAACACTCTTAAGCACACCCCACTTCAGTAGAACACCCATCTTTGTGTTCTACTCCCTCTGCCTGGCTTGTTCTTCCCTCCACGTCTTTGGATCTATGCCTCCCTTCATCCAGATTCCTCCTCAAATGTCACTTCGTCAGAGAGATCTTCCCTGACCATCCTATCTAAAGTAGCTCTCTATCTCAACCCTTTTCTATCCCCTTCTTCCTTCTGATTTTCTTCTTAACAGGTATCACTGCCTGGTGATTTTGAATAACTGCCATTCTCCAGGCATTATTCTAGATGGTGGGAATACAAAAGTGAATGAAACAGACAAAAGCACACTGTCTTCTTGGAGCTTACATTGTGGAAGAAGAAAACAAATATTAAATTTTTTAAAAAAAGATAAATATATATTATATCAAATAGTTGTAAGTACTATGTAAGAAACCAAAGCTGAAAAAGTGTATAGGGAGTACAAGGGGTAAAGGGAGAAATTTAAAATAAGGAGGTTAAGGAAGGTGCTCTGATCATTAGTATCTCCTTCTGGAGGCATCTCTGACCTTCAATTTTATGCATGGGGTTGACTAGAGGCCTCCCAAAATTCTGGGACTCATGCATGTGGGCTCATCCTGGAGTCCCATGATCAGGCACTAGTTCCAGAAAGATGGCATCATTTCTGCTGGCCAGCATATTCTTTCTTTTCTGGAATTGTGAGATATTGCACTGCCAGAATAGTACTGACCTGCTGATTTGATGTGACTCTAACTCAGGTCAGACATATGACTAAGAATCTTCATGTTGATAAATCACTTTACCTCACATGGACCAATGACTTTTGTAACATATTTTTAATCAGATAATTTATATAAATAGGGACCCCACAATAAATATTTGCCTTGGGACCACCCACCCTACTTGCAGCCCCACCAGCTATCAATAGCTGCCTAACAAATGACCCCCAAACTTAGTGATTTAAAACAACCATTTGTTATCTCAAAAATCTGTGAGGCAAGAATTTGGACAGGGCATGGCAGGGTCAGTTCATCTCTATTCCACAAAGTTCCGAGGCCTCAGCGGGAAGACTTGGAGTCTTGTCAATCATCTGAAGGCTTGCTCACTCAAATACCTAGAAGTTAATGATAAAACACCTACACATAGGAAGGACTTTCCTTGTGGTTTGGGCTTCCTCACAAAATGGCAGCTGGGTGCCAGGGACTTGAGTCCCCAAAGTGAGAGAAATCAAAACAGAAGTCTTTTGTGGTCTAGCCTCAATATCACACAGTGCCAATTCCTGTTTCTATTTGCTGAGATAGTTACAAGGAATGCTCAGTTTCAAGTGCTGAAAAATAGGTTCCCCTCCTTTCCGGGAGAATGACAAGGTCCTTGAAGAGCATGCAGGACTGGAAATATTGTTGTGCCATTTTGGAAAAAACATATTCTGCCATAGAAAGTCTCACTGCAAACATCAGATCTGAGCAAAGAATTGATATGACACATGAAAAACCAGGGGAAGTGCTTTCCAAACAGAAAGAGCAAGAACAGAGCTGTTCTGATGGAAGCGTGGCTGGCATATCCAAGGAACAGCTTGGGGGGCCAATGTGGATAGAGCAGAAAAAAGGGAGAGTAATGGAGATGAGGTCACAGAGTAGAAAGGAGCCAGACTGTGTAAAGTCAGTAGCACTCGTAGACCTGTGCAAGATCTTTAGCTTTACATTGAGTGAGACGGAAAACACGTACAGGACTTTGAATAGAGAAATAACATGACCCAACTTAAGTTTTGAAAGGGTTTTTGTTTTTGTTTTTGTTTTTTGTACTTTGTTTGAGAATAGGCTCCAGGAGGGCCAGGCAAAATCTTCCTCAAATTAAGAGGCTATAGCAACAATCCTGCTGGGAGATGGCGAGTAATGGTGAGATTCTGGATATACTTTGAAGGCAGAGAAATAGAATTTGCTGATGAATTGACTGTGAGATGAGAGGGAAAGAAAGTGACAAATACTCCATAATTTTGGCATAAAGAAACTGCAGAGATTGTGGTTGTCTTTTATAAAGAGGGAAACATGGCAAGAGGACATATTTTGAAGGAGAAATCAGGAGTTAGCTTCTTGGATATGTTAAGTTAGAGATGCCTGTTAGACATCCAAGATGAGATGTGGAGTAGGCAGTCAAATATGAGTTGGAATTCATGGGGGAGATTCAATGTCGGAGAAATAAACATGGGTGGTAACTACAAATAGATGGTATTTAAATGTGAACTTAGATGAGCTCACCAAAAAGAGTAAATATAGATAGAGAGATACAAGGACTAAGTCCTGGGGTATGGTACTCTAATGCTAGAGGTCCATGAGATTAGAAAGAACAAGCCAGATAGGAACATCGGCCATAATAGGAAGTACACAAGGTGAGTCTGGCCTCAGGGAACACAAGAGAGGGATGCAGGAGGGAGCGATGAACCCTGGCAAATGCTTCCTTGTGTAGGTTGATTGCTTCCCACTAGAATAACAGCTCTTTGAAAGCAGAGATATTTTCTTGCTCAATACCTCACTCTTGGTTTTAGAATGTTTCCAGTACACAATAGCTGCTCAATGAATATTTGTTGAATAAATGAAAACATAAGTGGCATTTCTTCAAGTTGAATGTCCTTCTCTTTCCAACTGCTTATGAAATTTTTATCTGTCGTTCCAGCTCAGCTCAAGTGCCACACTCTTTATCACTTGAAAGTTCACTTATCGCTAAGTGTTCAGTTTTTCTTGGCCTTTATTCCTCTTCTCCTTAACTGTGGCTGGAGCCAGTAGATAGTTTAGGATAAGGTGGGGACCGAGAGTAGCTTGATAATAGAGGGAATTAGTGGGAAAAAACTAGGCACAGCAGCAAATCGCTGAGAATTTGAAATGAATTCATGTGGTAATTTTTTTATATTGGTAAATGTTATCCAAAATAAAAGTTGTTCAGAGTGAAACTAATAAGTTTTCTGATCTTAAAATTTAAATGCAAGTTTATATGCTAGAACTTCATCCCATTTTGCTGATGAAAAGGCATCTGCTGGGCATCTGGTTTTGAATGGGACAGCCTTGTATTCAAACGTTTTCTGTGATGGAGTATCCCTGGCAGTAAGCGCGTTGTTTCCTAGGCGTGCTGGGGTATGAGAGTCTGTGCTCAGGGTGGGAGTCCTGGTGCCTCAAATCAAACCTATCTTGGTTCGTTATGTAGCTATTTCCTCTGAAAACCCTGTCCAGCTACTCACAGAACCAACATGGCTTTTCCACCCGCCAGTCTTAGGGAAAGCTTTTCCAGCTCCAGCAACTTCTTCCTTCTGGCTACTAGAAGAGATTTAGGTCTTGGAGTGGGGGTAGGAGGAATTACTGCAATTCTACTCAGAGAGTTAATATTCTGTCTGCCACACAAATACATGTTTCCATTTAGAATTTAAATCAAATAAGCTTAAATCAGTTTATGATATCACTTATATGCGCATCAGCAGTGCAATTTAAGGTGCAATTTAGAATTTTGTTAATTTAGTTTCCATATCATGTCTTTTTAATTTGGTGAATGAATTTTAATCAAGCATGTCTAGTATTTTTCTTAAAGTCACACAGCAAATGAATTGTCAAACTTTAAAAATGCACATAAAAACAGTAGAAATTTATAATTTTTGTTGAATTTGTGCATGGAAAAGTTTTGCTATTTTTCTTTTGTGTGTGTGTGTGTGTTGCATTTAATTAATTAATTATTTTTTATTGAAACATCGTTGATTATACATATTGTGGAGTACAGAGTTGAATATCAATTCCTGTGTGCAATATGTGATGCTCAATTCGGGATAATTAGTATATTCAATATTATATAATCTAACTGATTTTCATGGCCCTTTACCAATTCCTCCCTTGTCCCCTATCCCCACTCCTCCTTTCCCACCTCTAGTAACCTCAGTTCTGTTCTCTCCTTTTGAAAGTTCAACGTATCATTGTGATTGTTGTATCTTTCTTTCTTTTTAAAACTTTGTTTATTTTTTTAGTTCCCACTTACGAGTAAGAACATGAAATATTTCTCTTTCTGTGCCTGGCTTATTTCACTTAACATAATTTTCTCTAAGTTGATCCAT
>NW_007729711.1:200690-211464 GCF_000696425.1 Galeopterus variegatus
TCTCTCCTTTTGAAAGTTCAACGTATCATTGTGATTGTTGTATCTTTCTTTCTTTTTAAAACTTTGTTTATTTTTTTAGTTCCCACTTACGAGTAAGAACATCCAATATTTCTCTTTCTGTGCCTGGCTTATTTCACTTAACATAATTTTCTCTAAGTTGATCCATGTTGCTGCAAATGGCAGTATTTCATTCTTTTTTATGGCAGAGTAGTATTCCACAGTGTATATATACCACATTTTCTTCATCCAGTCATCTGACAAGAGACACTTAGGTTAGTTCCAACTCTTGGCTGTTATAAATAGAGCACTCCCAATAAACATGGGAGTGCAGGTGTCCCTTTAGCATGATGATTTCCGTTCCTTTGGGTATATATCAAGCAGTGGAATTGCTGGATTGTATGGTGGTTATATCTGTAGTTGAGGAAACTCCCATACCATTTTCCATGATGGCTGCACTATTTTACAATCCCACCAACAGCGCAGGAAGATTCCCCTTTCTCTGCATCCTTGCCAGCATTTGTTATTCTCTATCTTTTTGATAATAGCCAGTCTAACTGAGATGACATAGTATCTCAATGTGGTTTTGATTTGCATTTCCCTGATGCTGAGTGATGTTGAGCATTTTTTCATGTGTCTGTTGGCCATTCGTACATCTTCATTTGAGAAATGCCTGTTCAGCTCCTTTCCCATTTTTTAATCAGGTTATTTGTCTTTTTACTGTAAAGTTGTGTTCCTTGTATAGTCTGGATATTAACCCTTTGTTAGATACGTAGTTTGCAAATATTTTCTCCCAATCTGTAGGTTGTCTGTTTGCTCTATTAATTGTTTCTTTTGCTGTGCAGAATCTTTTTAGTTTGATATGGTCTCATTTGTTTATATTTCCTTTTCTTGCCTGTGCTTTTGGGGTCATATTCATAAAATTGATGCCCAGTCCTACTTTCTGAAGTGTTTCCCCTTTGTTTTCTTTTAGCAGTTTTATAATTTCAGGCCTTATATATAAGTCTTTAATCTATTTTGAGTTGATTTTGGTTTAGGGTGAGAGGTACAGGTCTAGTTTCATTCTTCTACATATGAATGTCCAGTTTTCCCAGCCATTTATCGCAGAGGCAGTTTTTTACCCAATGTGTGTTCTTGGTGCCTTTGTAGAAGATCAATTGACTATAAGTTTGAGGATAGATTTCCAGGTTTTCTATTCTGTTCCATTGGTCTGAGTGTCTGTTTTTATGTAAGCACCATGTTGTTTTGGTTACTATAGCTTTGTAGTATAATTTGAAGTCAGGTGGTATTATGCCTCCAGCTTTATTTTTTTATTTATTTTTTTAATTTTTTTCCTTTTTGTCTTTTTCCGTGTCCAGCAACGGACCGCAACCCTCAGTGTTGCGCCCGTACCGGACTAGGACCGGCAACGGGATCGCAACCCTTGGTGTGCTCCCGCGCCTCGCTCAGCCAGTGAGCGGGAACCGGTCTGTATGTGGGATCCGAACCCTTGGAGGGAGCGCCGCCACGCTTCCCAAGCGGTGCACTACAGCAGTGCGCCACCGGGCCGGCCCCCAGCTTTATTTTTTTTTTGTCAATTAAAAAATAAATTAGAAAAAATCTTCTATCTAAAAATATTGTGAAATATATGTAGTTGCGCATTACTTAGATCTTAGAACAGAGTTTTTTAGCAATCAATTTTATATTGTAGTTACAATTATTTGAAATTCCAATATTTCTATGAAAAATAATCATTTCTATTGAATTGTGTTTGAAAATTGCCTCTTAAATTGATAGTTTATAAAAACTGATATGTATTCAATAAGAGCAAAACTGTTTTTGTACTGTTAATTTAAAAGTTTATATTGTTTTAAAATTTGAATTATGTTAGTAGTATGTTCTGTTTCATCTAAAGTTTCACCTAAAATTCATCATGTCCTATTTTTATCTCTATCATGAATGTGAATACACTTAATATAGTATTAATGCAGTGTATTCATATGATTAATAAATAAGTGAATCTGCATATTTTGAGAGTGTGTTCTCATAAATCATTTTCTGATAATGTTTGTACACATCTCCCTTTCCTCACCCCCCAAAATTGTAAATCATTTGGAGATCACTGCCCTAGAAGTCCACCTTCCAGCTTAATATAAGACTTTCTTCAATATTCTCTTAGCCTCTACTCAAGATATTCTAGTATAATTTTAAACTTCCACTTTATAAAGAAGCTGGCTACAAAATTGAATTATGTTGCTTGCAGTAAACAAGGAAACAAACAAGCAAACATTCCTTAAATTGGCATTTCCCAGGTAAGAGGTGAAGAACAAACAGAGGTAGTATGGCCACTATTTTCATCTGTAGGCATGATTCAGAAGTGCTGGGCAGTGAGTTAATCACAGGATCCCTGAAAAATACTGAAATACTCTTGTCTAATTTCATCAAAGCACCAGATTGCCTTTTATAAAAAGACTCCAGGGTGAATTAGGCCAAAATCCCTTTTCTTCACACTGTCATTCAAGTGTTATCTTTCCAATGACATATGCAGTAAGTAATCCATTCATTGCCATTAACATTTAATTCAAAGAATTGAACTAGAAATGACTTTGAAATATTTGAATTTGGAATCTAGAGAAAAATAAAGTATGTCCTATAAAAACTTTCCCTCAATAATCAGTAAATCTCAACAAAGCAGTGTGAAAATAATTTTCTGTGATCCAGAAAATAAACCACAAAACATCTACTTTTTTTTACTTTTTTCCTGAATTGGAAATGATGACAGCTGCTACATTCTGACTGGCTATTTCGTGAAACCATCAAATTATTGATTTACCTCTGCTTAACTTTCATATTGCTCTATTAAAGAGAAAACATTTTTCTTGGAAAAGTAAAATCAATTTTAGGAACATCAAGGTTGAATTATAGGCAACAAAGAGAAAGAAATACTCAAAATTGTCCTGTAAACTAGGATTTAGAAAAAGGGGAAATAAAGCCCGGCTTCAGAAAGAACTGAAAATGAACAAAAATAAAGTATAAGAAATAAGTTGAATGTATTATCTTTGCATCTAGCCTGTGTTACAGTAGTTCCAAAAATTCCCAGTTTCTTGATGCTGTCTTCTTGTATGACTCTCTGCCTGCTATTCCTGCCTGGCTGGGTTCACATCCTGCCCTTGAAGAATAGGTGAGCTAAATTGGTGCAGCTCTGCTCACAGTAATGCACACCTGGATTAGAGGTTCTCTGACAGTAAGTAGAGATTCTGAAGCAGTATTAGCCAAGGGAGTTCTCAGATGTGTAGGTGGGATAAAAAGGCATTTAATAGAGCCAAAAGTATAAATAAATAAACAAACAAACAAATAATATATATAAAATAATGAATGCAAAATCCGATGAGGTAGGATTGGAGAAAAATGACAAAGAGGTTACCAGATGAATAAAGAGTTAAACAAAGATGGCCATATAGCATGGCTTGGGTCTAGCAGTTCATATGTCTCAGAGACCCCATTTACCCTGGAGCCCTGAGCCCCCTGGAAATTGGCTTGCCAGGAAGGGCTCAATCACTTGCTTCTCTCTATCTTGCTCCTCTACAGCTGTGCCTGATCTGGAGTGTGTTTGAGGAAGCAAGCCAGCCCATGGTATGATCCACCAGACCATAATCTAACCAGGCACTGAAACTAAACATATTAGACCATTTCTATTCCTTATAACAAAATCTCTGGAACTGTATTGTTGCTTTGCCTCCTATGGATTTGTCACCCCTTTTCCCCTGGGTGATAGAACTGCCAAAGATTACTCAAAGCCCATCTCTTCTGAGCAGTGAGAAGCCTCAAAAAGGGGTTAATCTCCTGGAACCTGCAAGATAGAGGCATTCCTTCCATTTGGGAAATTAACCACTAATTGGGGTTCTCTTCCCATACTTATTCTCCAGACCAGGAAGTTACAGCAAGAGAACATAGGTGGGGTTTTTGTTAAGTATAGTTAAACAAGTTTAACAATAGAAGCTGGTAACATTCAGTAAGACAAGCAAGGTGACGTTCTATAATGTAATTTTCAAGAAGTTAAGTTGATCCACCAACAAAAGCTTGATCTTAGCAAGCATTCTCTTCTTACGGCAATTTCCCAGTATCTTTACATATCAATCAGTAACCTGGCTGTCCTTTGAGCCAGCAACCTTCCTGTGTTACAATTCTTTATCTTACAACAGAGACTATAGCCTGGGGAAATTTCTGGTCTTTGCAAGGTCAATATTTGAAACTGCAAGGCTTTGGAACAACAGGCCCTGTGAAGTATATTTGCTTTATGCATACTCCACACTGTATAATTTGTAAAGAAACAATATCTATTGCTTACAGTTTCAGAGGCTGGGAGGTCCAAAGTCCTATCTAGTGAGGGCCTTGTCCTGGTGGTGACTACTGTGGCTCAGGGTATCACATGACAAATGTGGCAGAAGCAGAGATCTTCTCATGAGCTCTCCTTTTAAAGCCACAGATCCATGCCCATTACCACCATTAAACCATCAAATGGAATAATCCATTCACTATGGCATGGTCCTCACAATCTAATCATCTCTTCAAGGCCCCACTTTTCGATTACTATAATAAGATTTCCTACCCTCAACAGTTATAGTGGGGATTAAGTTTCAGTAAGTTTGGGCGGACATTCAATCCACAACACTGAGTGTCAGGACTGATTTGGGACACAATGTATGAGGCAGTGTCCAAGACAGGTATAATATAGAGTGAAGAAAAACAAGATTAATATAAAAAGTGGGGGATTTTAAGCAAGAAACTGATGAGATGAATAACATTGTATCTCTGGTGTGAGTCAAGAACCTAGTCTACTTTGCAGCAATTTGTATCTTTGCTTGAATTACCTTCTGCTGTCCAGGAAGCATGCTTTTCTGTGAGGCTTTATGGGGTGCTTGGCCTTGGCTATAAAAGATCATGCGGTAGTGGGGAACTCTTCGAGGTTTTGATGGCTGGAAAAGTCTGCAGACGATGACCATGTAACTGGTACTTTGCATGTGGAAGACTCCTGCCATGTAATCTAATAAAGAGCTTTACTTTTGTCTTCTGCTGCCCCATTACATCTGCCCAGTGGGAGTTATCCTCACCCTGTCATGAAAACTCCATCCCTCTGACTTTTCAGGCCACTCTTTTTTTTTCTTTTTCTTTTTTTTCCCCTTATTGCTGTTATAAAAATATAATAAAAACCATTTAAATAAAATTAGAGTTAAAAGGAAAAGTTAAATTGGTGATTTGACCATTTGGTTTACAATGCATTTGCCATTTTGCAAATTGACCTGCTGCCATGGGACATAAAGCCAAAAACAGAGTACAAAATTCATTGTCCAACATGGGACACTCTTGAGAATGAAAGGCAGAGCTCTCTGTGATCACACCGGGACAACAGGCGCAACTGTAGACCATAGGACTGTCCACGACAAACTGCGAAGGGCACTGATCTTAACAGAAATGTCTGACAGTGTTTGGATGGAACCCAGTTTCCATGGCACCACCTGTTTGGTCACTCTTTGACAAGAGAAAGTCCTCTAAGCTTTAAAGTGGCAAATGGGTAGTGGGAAAGGGAATGTGGTCTCCCTTTTCTCTTTGACTCTGCCCTGCTGTTTCTCCTCCTTCCTCAGCCTGTTATTTTGTTTTTTGGCCCTTCTTGTGTTGAGGGGAGATGGCAGAGAGGAGAGCTAAGGCGAACTGAGGGAGGGGGAGGGAAGCAGAACAGTCCTTCAACTTTCTGTCCCCAAACCTTCTTCATAAAATCCTCTGACTGTCCATTCTTCTATTTTTTCATGATCCTGATGTGAGCAAAGGAGTTTAAGGTTTTTATAAATAAGTTTTGGCTATTTTCTCTGAAATTCTTCATATGGTGTAGAACTTCCTTCACTGCAGCACCTAATGTGCTCTGGTGCTTCATTGAAAAGTTGCAATTTAATATCCTGCTACAGGGCCAGCCCCGTGGCGCACTCGGGAGAGTGCAGCGCTAGGAGCGCAGCGACGCTCCTGCCACGGGTTCGGATCCTATATAGGGATGGCTGGTGCGCTGAGCGTGGTGTGGGCGACACCACACCAAGGGTTGCGATCCCCTTACCGGTCATGCGCTAGGAGCGCAGCGACGCTCCTGCCACGGGTTCGGATCCTATATAGGGATGGCTGGTGCACTGAGCGTGGTGTGGGCGACACCACACCAAGGGTTGTGATCCCCTTACCGGTCACGAAAATGACTAAAAAATAATGATAATAATAATAATAATATCCTGCTACAACCATGTCATGGGGTGTTGGTTATATATGAACTCTGGCCTCAGGAAAAGAGATAACCCTATAATCCTGCCTAGAGAATTTTTTCCTGGAGACATTCTTCAAGGATCTGATTCATGTGATCTGTCTGTTTTTTTCTCTAGAAACAATGGGCAATGGGAAGATATATTTGCCCTAAGAGAACTTTGAGGAGTTCCTGAAAGACTGACATCAACGGTTGTTCTTAATCAGATTCAACGTGGTTAGGGGCTCTTTAAAATACCTGCCATAAAAACAGGGTTCTAGTAGTTGGAGCAGAAGATAATATAATGCAATGGATAGATCATCATTTTTAAGAGTAAACAGTAATGTATGTGGAGTTCTCAGAGCATTTTAAGATAAAGTCTATGGTTCCAATTCTCAAGAGCACTCAGCTATTAGAAGTTTCATCCCATATATTTTGACATATCTGAGAACAGTAGTTTGAGTGTAGAAATCACTTCAGCCCAAGATAAAGTAAATCAGCCTAACATTTCCTGTCTCTATGCTTTGGTTAAAATCATCTCTAACACCTATGTTATAAGACAGAGAGAAAATACAGTCATGCGTCACTGAACAATGGGGTACATTCTGAGAAATGTGTTGTTAGGTGATTCGTCATTCTGCAAACATCATATGCTGTATTTACACAAACCTATTACATACCTAGGCTATATGGTATAGCCACTACAATCTTATGGGACCACCATTGCATATGTTGTCTGTTGTTAACAGAAACGTCATTATGAAGAACATCACTGTGTATGAGAAAGGTCTCTGAGGAGGCTAATCCATAGCACAACTGAAAGAATTAGATTTTGATTAGGAGTGACCCCTTGGTTTTTGAGATCAAAGAGATAATGGTAAAAATGGGTCTGGATGAGGTTTATAAAATCTATAGGCACAAAAGTGAGGGAGTTCATAATCTAATGCATATTTGATGATAGTAAAAGGATTACAAAAAGGAGTTTGAGAAGGATAATGAAGGTATGAAATGGCACTGTCCATATGGTAGTTGCTGCAGCAAAATTAACTTTTGGGGTCTTGACAGACTTGTTCATCCAGTGACTGTATTAGCTGGATCTTCATCCCTCTTCTGGAGAAATATTTAAATTTAAACTAATTAACATTAAATAAAAGTAAAATTCAGATTCTCAGTTACCTTAGCCACATTTGCAGGGCTCAATAGCCATATGTGGCTAGTGGCTACATTGAACAGCACAGATATAGAACTTTTCTGTCATTTCAGAGAGTTCAGTAGGACATAACTGGTTTAAAATATTATCTTTGGAGAACGGGTCATTTGTTTTTGGAAGGATGAGTGAGATGTTGCTACTCAGCATTGAAAACTCATTTTCTATGCATGTTGCTCTTCCTGAACTCTGACCTCTAAATGTCAGACTTTTGGGTAGCCAATAAATAACATCCCTTTTATCTCCTCCTGAGTACAGAGAAATTTAGAAATAAGACTCAAAAGATAGATGGAATAAACAATATTGCCTTAACTACTGCTACAACTGACTAAAGGACATGGTTGTAAATCTGTAGCAAAACAAACTTTTGAAACTTGCCCACCCAGACACTGTATCAGCTGGAATCTTCAGGCCTTTTTTGGAGGAACATACAGAAATATCTACCAGCTGTGCAACCATTAGAAACACACTAAACATCTGTGAGCCTCAGTTTTCTTATGTATAAAATGGGGATAATAATTATATCTACTGTACTTCAAAGTTTTATGGAGAGAAGTAAATACATTTATATAGTATTTAGAACAGTGCCTGGCACATAATAAATGCTGTTTATACGTTTGCACTAATTCATACAAATGGAGGATAGCTCAGGATGCACCCTCTCTTCTGGTAGGCAGAGCTTAAGGAGCACCCAAAGGTACTGGGCCAAGCGTACTCAATTTTTTTTTCCCAAGTTCACCAATCAGATAAGTTACTCTGCTAGTTGAGTGTGAGAGGAGACTAGGCAGCTAGGGGTGTTACTTTCATACTGTTTAGTCCTGAGTATGGAATGGAAACCTTCATTCATTCCTCTATAGAAAGATGAGAAGTGGAGCATAAGTATTCCTTCTAACAACAAGCCTATTCTTTGTATATATATATATATATTTTTTTTTTTTCTATTATTTCTGTTCACACTCTTAAGTCTAGTTAAATGTTTTAGGCTGAAATAGCACTTACACCTTTCTTTTTCCTACTATGTTTGTCTGAAATACATAATCAGACCTCAACTCAGCCTGATGCTACAGTATATCAAAATAGGAGTAACCACTCACCTAAACAGTCATATAACTTGCTTCTAATGATTATGTGACAAATATTAGAACATCCACTTATTTGTATTTAACAAGGGCATTGTAGGCTTTTATTGAACTCTACATGTGTCTATTCATGTCTTTTTAAACATTAAAGTAAAATTCCTGAATTCAAAAAATTTGCAAACCAAAATCAAAGACTATATGAAATGATGTTTCTAGAAAAGGCTTTAGGTTTCAACTGATTAGTGTTCTTTTTTTTTCTTTTCTTTCTTTCTTCCTCTCTCTCTCTTTATTTTCCACTAGATTCTTTCTTCAAACAAAATCTTACTTGAAACCCAACATGTGTAGGAGATCCAGAATGCCTGTATCCCCATTCTCTATCCTTCACCTTGATTGGATGCTGATGAACCCTCCTTCACCGTTGGTGGGACTGCAAATTAGTACAGACATTATGGAGAACAGTATGGAGGTTCCATAAAGAACCACAGATAGAACTTCCAGTGACCATTGCAGTATATCCAGAGCATTGGAAAACATCAGGTTGAAGGGATACCTGCACTCCCATGTTTATTGCAGCTCTATTTACAATAGCTAGGTGAAGAGACCAACCTAAATGTCCATTGCTGGATAACTGCATAAGGAAATTGTGGTATATATACACAATGGAATACTGCTCAGCCATAAAAAAGAATAAAATTCTACTATTTGTGGCAATGTGGATAAGCCTGGAGAAAATTATTCTAAGTGAAACAAACCAGGTACAGAAAGAGAAATACTGCACGTTCTCACTCATAACTGGAAGCTGAATCCATAAATAAACAAATGAACAATAAAGAGAGACAGAGAGAAAGAAACAACAATCACAGTAATACGTTGAACTTTTAGAAAACTGGAGATGGAAAAGGGGAGGGGAGGGGAGAGGGAGGGGGGCTAATGAGGGATTGGCCAACAGACACACAGAATGACTGCATATTGTAATGATGAATAAGCTAACTATCCTGATCTAACCACCACACATTGTACACAATTATTGAAAATCAACTTTGTGCCCCACAAGCACATCTAATTAAAAAACAAATAAATAAAGATTTTTATTTGAAACCAGTTGCCTTTCTTAGCTATCACCAGATGAATTTAAATAAAATTAATAACTTAGGTATCATCTATACCTTTATCTGTAAGACATCTTCCTTACTGTGATTGTACCATAAAGTTTTATTTATTTATTTTTCATTTTTCTGCCCCAAAATTCTTTAACGAATTTGTTATGGTCTGGGTGCTGAGGAAATAGCTGTGAATTAGACAAAGATCCTGGGTTCATGAGACAATTTTGGGAAGAGAGACACTAAAGAAGTAAATAAATATAATTTCAAGTGAAGGTAAGTACTGTTTTTTAAAAATAAAGAGAAATTAGCTAGGGAGTGACTAGTATTGAGGTACTCTTAGATTGGGTGGTCTGGAAAGCTACTTTTAGTGTTTAATATTTAAGTAGACATATGAATAAAATGAGTAAATACACCATCTTACTATGGAGAGAGATCAATAAAGTGAAAATGCCACATGTGGAGAATAAAGTTGGTGAACGGAAGCAAGATCAAGACCAGTAAGCATGTGGCACAACACAAGAAAAAATGGTAGGAGACAGGAACTGGAGAGGTAAGTAGCAGTCAGATCAGGTAGAGCTTTGAAAACCAAAGCATGGGGTCTGGGTTATATTCTATGTGTTATTACAAATATTTAGGTTTTTATGCAGGAAATTACATGATCTTATTCTCTCTTGTGAAGTTCTCCTACTTTCTCAGATTAAGAATTCATGGTTCTTTAAGGTCCAACTCAAACGTCACACTCTTTGTAAAGCCTTCTGTCACATTCAGGGGTTTTGGGTGGTCCTAGTCAACCAGTTTTCCAAGGGGTGACTTCTCCCCTTTGATTTGAAAACCAAAGCATGGGGTCTGGGTTATATTCTATGTGTTATTACAAATATTTAGGTTTTTATGCAGGAAATTACATGATCTTATTCTCTCTTGTGAAGTTCTCCTACTTTCTCAGATTAAGAATTCATGGTTCTTTAAGGTCCAACTCAAATGTCACACTCTTTGTAAAGCCTTCTGTCACATTCAGGGGTTTTGGGTGGTCCTAGTCAACCAGTTTTCCAAGGGGTGACTTCTCCCCTTTGGTTCCATTCAAGTCAAAGATGAGTCTAAGACACCACCTGTTGCTCAAGCAGTTTATTCTGGC